>NC_063452.1:39300207-39422923 GCF_020379485.1 Brassica napus | reverse complement strand
TTATAGGTTGTTATCTCATTGTTAAAAATGTCAGTTGATACCAAAATCTTCAATCATGTGTCTCAATGGAGATCATAGAATACATGACACTCCAATGGAATTAATGATAGAAACGGACTAACTAAACATACAAATGATTAATTTGAATACACTTCCAAACATAAGTTATGTTATTTGTAAATTCTAATTTATGTATGTTACTCCAGTTTTTTTATTGCGAAATTTAGAAATAAGAGAAGGATTAAATTATTTGCTGTCTTACTAAACTTTTTTATATGCATTGGAGAACTAAGATTTAAAATTAAAAATATGTTTTACCTCTAAATTTACAATTTAAATGGTTTATAAAATTAAAATTACTGGTTTTGAATAAACTTAATTACATTATCATAATATACGAAGAATTATGTTAAATCGACTTCATTTTAATTAACCATATAGAACAAATTAAAATCAGTCCAACAAAAAATTATGATTCACCTTTCTGTTTAATGAGCCAAATTCTATATTTTCTAACATGTCATATCATTATCATTTCAATCAGCTTTATAACCGGAATATGTGCATCCAATTTGAATTTCCATCAGATTTCTCGTACGTTAACATGTGTGACCGCCATCTTCATATAGGCATCACATTCGGCCATGTTACGAATAGACGGAAAAAGACATTGCACTGATTTGAGGTGTACATAGAGCAACACTGTCTAGATAATTAGTAATTGGGAATCTTTTCCATAAGTAAATAGGGATGTTTAAACGGGTCAATTGCCCGCGGGCCTAGCGGGTAAATTATAAACGGGCGGCGTCCGTACCCGTTTAATTCTACATAAAGTCATAATGGGTGCACACAGGGTCGGCCCGTTAAGGGTGTTTGTTAAACGGGTTTACCCGCGAAATAAAAGGGTGCCATTTTTTTCTTTTCAAAGTTTACGAAACGGCGTCGCATTGTCTGAGGGTTCCTTTTGATCTCACGAATCTCGTTGCCGTTCTTCACTTCTAAGCTATCTGTCGATGAAACTCAGAATTCAGAAACATATGATTCTCAATCGAACTTGAGAAACAATATTGTGGGTCTCTTCGTTGCCGTTCTTCACTTTGTTTTCTTCACACGATCTTGACTCTACTCATATCACCTCTCCACGATCTGGAACTCCGGTGAAGTCTCTTTCTTTATCTATCTGTATGATAATGAACTTTCATTGGGGTTGGGATTTGATTTACTGAGAGCATTTGTGCTCGTGTTGTCTTGGCTGTCTTATGATAGTGATTGATAATCACTTATGCAGTTGTCTTGGCTGTCTTATGATAGTGTATGCCTTGTCTGAATGAACCATTTGTATAAGTTTAGTCGCTCTTGGAACATTGATAATCAGTTATGCAGTTGTCTTGGCTGTGTTATGATAGTGTATGCCTTGTCTGAATGAACATTGATAATCAGTTATGCACATGTCTTCACTGTCTTATATGATTAATTATTTTGTATCACTTTAGTTCTCACTTTATTTGGTCGGCTACATATAATTGTTTTGTGTTAAAACCCTTAATTTTTTCTTTGCAGATCAAAGCTCCATGTAGATGGAGTAGGGATCGTTGGTCTGAAGACTAAGAGAGGAGGATGGAGTTGGTTTATGTCTTGTTTCTAAATGGTTTGCAGTTGTTTTAAAAAAATTCAGACACAAGCTTTATGTGCTTTCAGATTCTCAGTGGTTTGCTGTATTTCACTTTCTAAGTTTCAGATTTTATGTACTTGCAGATTTTAAATCAGGTTTTTGAGCATGTGAAATAATTAAAACTGGATTTAAAAATAGGGTTTTAAGAAGTTTGTACAACTGCATTTAGAAAAAAAGAAACAATAAAATAAAAGAAATAATTAAAGACAACATCATTACAAAAAAAAACAATAAAATAAAAGAAATAATTAAAACTGCATTAGAAAAAAAGAAACAATAAAATAAAAGAAATAATTAAAGACAACATCATTACAAAAAAAAAAAAAGGTTTAATGTCATCAAAAATTAACTAACTGTAATTAGAAAAAAAAAAAAAAGTTAAATGGGCTCACGAGTTTAAACGGGCATCACAATTGTAAACGGGTCACAGTTAAACGGGTTTTAACAGGCAGGGCTTTAAACGGGCATACAGTTAACGGGCTCTGAACGGGCAGGGCTTTAAACGGGCATGGCTTAAACGGGCTCGGGTAGCCCGTTTTAACATCTCTATAAGTAAACCGTCAATGAAAGGGTTTAGTCCCAGCAACCTCACTCGACGAACTCTAACGCTGGCTGGAGCCTTCAGTCCTAGCCTTTTTGGAAGACGCTTTTGCTCATCGAAACTTGCCGGACTCGCATGCTTCTTGCCAACGGCCTTGTTCGGGGAAGCCTGTTTGCGGCTGATAACATTCACACATCCGCATGTGGCACGTGAATCAGAAGGAAGAGGAGTTTCCTCTCTCATAACCTCAGTTATAGCGTCACTAACATCGCCGGAACGGATCTTTTGATCCTTCTGTACCGCCTCTTTCATGGTTCCTACCAGAATCACAGAAGCTCGGTCTTCTCCTAATAGACATAGCTCATGAGGTATTACAAAAAATAAAGAAGGATATAACAGACAAGGAGCTATGCATTCAAATTTAGCCAAGATTCTAAAGATCTCGAAAATATTGCTAACAAGAATTATACTCGAATGTGTGAATGGATAGTATATGATATTGGATATACTTGACTTATACGATAACTCAAATCTAGGATTATCTCTTTTGTATATATTCTTAGTATATGCTAAGTATATTCCTCTGTCATGTACCTATATATATTGTACGATGATCATTCAATAAAGTATTATGTTCTCTCTCAAATCCTATATGGTATCACAGCTTTGATCTTTAAGATCTCTCTTTTCTTTTTGAGTTTTTCGACTCCCTCGTTAACAAAACATGTCGAGTGAATCTTCGCAAAACTCAGGCGCCGCCACTGCTGAACGCACCGCGGTCTACAACTCAAGTGACCCTCACAACTCACTTCTCTCGGTGAATATGGGTAACATCCCCAAACTCACCAACACCAACTATCTCATGTGGAGTAAGCAGATCCATGCTTTACTCGAAGGTCATGAGCTTCACAGCTTCCTTGTTGCACCCGATGCCATCCCTACGGCAACTACTGAAACAAATGGTGTCGCAGAGCCTAATCCAGCCTTTGTCTCGTGGAGAAGACAAGATCGTCTACTCTACAGTGCGGTTCTAGGTGCACTACTCGGCAAACCGATGGATCCTGAAGATCTCATTGAACAAGTTCTTGCTGGATTTCCGGAGGAGTACAAACCGGAAATAGATGCTACTAATGGTCGTGACAATCTCATCTCGTTCACTGAACTTCATGAGAAACTGGTGAACCGTGAGGCAATGATCTTATGTGCTCAACCGTCATCTCCAGCCTTCCCAATCACGGCTAATCAGGCATCTCGCTCCAAAGGCAACAACAACAACAACAACAACAACTGGCGCAATCAAACTCCTCAACAACATCAGCAGCAACAACCCATGCAAGGTCAACAACAACAAAACCGCAACTATACCCGTCAGTCTCGTCCTTATCTTGGAAAGTGTCAAGCATGTGGTGTTCAGGGCCACATTGCTCAACGATGTCCCCTGTTTCGTGTTGTGCCAACTCAAAACTCCACGTCTTCAGAACAACAGTGGCGTCCCAGTGCCAATCAAGTGGCTCTCAACACAACAAACACCGAAGGGTGGCTCATGGATAGTGGCGCAACGAATCATGTGACATCGGACTTTCACAACCTCTCGCTTCACAATCCCTACACGGGAAATGACTCCATTGTCGTTGGAAATGGTGCTGCTCTTCCAATAACACATACGGGTTCTTTTCACTCTCACACTCCTAATCGCAATTATACATTCAACAATGTCTTATGTGTGTCGTCAATTCACAAGAACCTGATCTCGGTGTATCAATTCTGCAATGATAATCAAACTTCTGTGCCCTCTATGTTTCAGGTGAAGGATCTGGACACGGGAGCGCCCCTTCTGAAAGGACTGGTTAAGGATGGTAGCTATGAGTGGCCTTATTCATCATCTCTAGGAGATTTTTCTGTTTCAAAATCTTCTTTGTCCCATTGGCATCATCGCCTTGGACACCCGGCTTTCCCAATTCTTAAAACAATAACTTCGTCGTTTTTATCTTCTACTTTATGTAATGCATTGGAGTCTACTCCTTGCAATTCTTGCTTACTGAATAAGAGTCACAAACTTCCATTTTCTACAACAACAATCTCTTCAACTCACCCTTTATAAGTGTTATTCTCTGATGTTTGGATCTCACCAGTTCTTAGTGTCGATGGTTACAAGTATTATCTACTTATTGTTGACCATTTCACTCGTTACATGTGGTTTTTCCCTCTTAAACTAAAGTCACAGGTAGCATCAACCTTCACTCGGTTTAAGTCTCTCGTGGAAAATCAATTCAACCAACGCATCCGCACACTCTATACTGACAACGGTGGTGAATACATTGCTCTAGCCTCATTCCTTGCTACACACGGCATCTCACATCTTACAACTCCACCACATACACTAGAACACAACGATATGTCTGAGAGACGTCACCGTCACATAGTAGAGACTGGGCTTGCCCTTCTCACACACGCCTCAATGCCTCCCAGCTACTGGACGTATGCATTTGCCACAGAAACTTATCTTATCAATCGCGTGCCAACTAAAACACTCTCCATGGCGTCACCATACTCACAATTATTTAAGATGGAACCGCACTACTCAAAACTCCGAGTGTTTGGTTGCTTATGCTACATGTGGCTTCGTCCTTACACATCTCATAAACTCGACCCTCGCTCGCTCCCTTTTGTTTTTCTCGGGTATTCTCTAACTGAGTCTGCATATCTATGTCTTCATTTACCAACATCTCGTCTCTACATATCACGGCATGTTGAATTTTGTGAAAATAATTTTCCTTTTCCGCTTTCACCGTCACCTTCTGCTCACCAGGACGAGTCTGAACCCTCTTGGGTTCCGACAGTGACTCCACTAGAAACTGATTGCATGTCACTCACAGCTCCTCCTACACCAGTTGTGCTCCCGTGTTCAGACCCTTTGCCAACGAACACAACATCAGTCACAATGGACCAGTGTGCAGTGCCTCCAACAACAATCACTCCAACAACAACAACGGCTCAAAACACATCATCATCAACAACATTGGCCTCCTCTGAGCTCTCTACGTCATCACCAAATAGTGAACCAGTCAATAACCATCAAATGGTTACTCGCGCAAAGAATCAAATCATCAAAACGAATCCAAAGTACATGTACTCAGCTCATCTGGTGCTTGCGAGTCTTGACCCTCACACAATTTCTCAGGCGCTATCTAACCCACTATGGCGTGACTCAGTCAGTGCGGAGTTTAACAGCTTCATATGCACTGATACATTTGAGCTAGTCCCACCTTCGACTGAACAAAATGTTGTCGGCTGCAGATGGCTCTTCCAAACCAAGTTCTTACCAGATGGAACTGTTGACAAACACAAATCTCGCTTGGTTGCTAAAGGCTACACTCAACGACCCGGCATTGACTTCCATGAAACGTTCAGCCCCGTTGTGAAAGCTCCAACGATTTGTATCATTATCAGTGTTGCCACTACTTGGGATTGGCCACTTCGACAACTTGACATCAACAATGCCTTTCTTCAAGGAACTCTTGATGAGGATGTCTATATGCAGCAGCCTCTAGGTTTTGTCGACAAAGATCGTCCCAACTTTGTCTGTAAGCTCAAGAAACCAATCTATGGCCTCAAGCAAGCTCCGCGCTCCTGGTATAATGAGCTCAAACGGTTTCTCTTACAGTCTGAATTTCGCAACTCTCTTGCTGATGCCTCTCTCTTCTTCTTCAAGGACAAGTCGGTTATCAAGTATTTGCTTGTGTATGTCGATGACATAATCATCATGGGGAGCTCAATAACTGCAGTTAAGTCTTTAATTGATCTTCTCGCGAAACGCTTTGCACTCAAAGACCTTGGAGATCTTTCTTACTTTCTTGGCATTGAAGTCATGCGCTCCACTGCTGGCGTTGTTCTATCACAAAGGAAGTACATTTCTGATCTTCTCCATTGCACTCGCATGACTGGAGCAAAGCCTACTGCCAGGCCGATGTGCTACACTTTGTCCTTAACTCTCAACGATGGAAAACTATAACCGGATGGAAATGAGTATCGAACAGTGATTGGTGGACTTCAATATCTCTCTCTCACTAGACCAGATATATCATTCGCTGTAAGCAATCTCTCGCAGTTCATGCATAAACCCACAACAACACATTGGGAAGCAGCAAAACGAGTTCTTCCCTACCTTGCTGGCACCATTACCACTGGTCTCTTTTTCAAGCGTCCCAACTCACTGTCTCTCCATGCGTTTTCTGACGCTGATTGGGCTGGAAACCGTGATGACTACACCTCTATCGGAGCTTATGTTTTCTTTCTTGGACAGCATTCCATTTCTTGGTCTGCTAAGAAGCAAACGAGTGTCTCCAGATCATCCACTGAGGCCGAGTATCGGTCTGTTGCAAACACTGCTGCGGAAGTTTGTTGGGTCTCCTCCCTCCTTCTTGAGATTGGTGTACCCATTCCTGCTACTCCAACAGTCTTTTGCGATAATATTGGTGCCACATATCTTGCATAAAATCATGTCTTTCACACTCGCATGAAGCACTTGGCTCTTGACTATCATTTTGTTCGCAATCAAGTTCAGGCCAAGAACCTACGAGTTACACATGTCTGCTCTGCTGATCAGTTGGCGGATGCCCTGACCAAACCACTACCTCGTCGTCGGTTTGAGTCTTTGTTTATCAAGATCGGACTTGTAAATCGCCGTCCGTCTTGAGGGAGCGTATTGGATATACTTGACTTATACGATAACCTCAAATCTAGGATTATCTCTTTTGTATATATTCTTAGTATATGCTAAGTATATTCCTTTGTCATGTACCTATATATATTGTACGATGATCATTCAATAAAGTATTCTGTTCTCTCTCAAATCCTATATATGAGAGATATATAGGTGTATCACAACGTAATTATCCTTGCGCTAGAGTAGGAGGAAGATTTCGTCCTTAAATGCGCTGCGAATCTATCTAAGGACTGTGGGGCAATTGTTGGATCCTGATCCCAAACCCATTTTGGGTGGCGCGCGACATATAAAGATATCGAAGATGATAGAAGTTCAAACCGAGAGGTCGATAGCCATCGAAGTCGCAAAAAAGAGGATAAGACTTGGTCAAACGAATCATGCTCCTGAGATCCGCGGAAACAATCAAGCCTCTGAGATTGCTGGAATTGGTGAACAAGAAGAAGAGAAGATGTCGGAGGATTCTAACAAGGTGAGCAAGTATAAAAGAGGAGGAGAACGAGAGGAGAGACACATTCATACCCGCACACACACACATATCTACCTTGAGCTCTAGTTCCTTTTACATTTTGACCTCGTTTTATATCTTGTTCTTCATTAGATTAGTATTATTCTAATTCACAAACACTTGTAAACCCGTTAACATCAATATACAAATCTATTTTTGTCAACTTGAGTTTGATTACATTGTTGTATTTTATAGATATTATTGCCTACAAGTTCTTCTTTCCTAATTTACAAACAAACACTTTCAAGTACTTAGTATGGATTTTAGGATCCACACATTTTTGTTGATAAGCATCAATATTTGATATTGGAGAAGATGGTGAAAAAAAATATAGAGTAAATTAATAGATAAAAAAATCATATAGGAGAAAGTAAGATGAGATATTATGATAAAATTTAGGTTAGAGTTACTAGAAATTAGAGATGATATATTTTTCATTAGATTGTTTATGTGTTTTTGTAAAACATATGCGACGTGTCAAATTTTGATTTGTTAAGTAACTTGTGATTTAGTATATAAAACTTTATAGAGATATCAAATATCAAACCTTTCAAATGTATTAGGTTAATTTTTCAATAATTTATAAATACACATATATAAAAATTGATTTAGTAATTTCTTTTACTAAGTCAATTTAGATTAACATTCTTATCTTTTTTGAACATTAACTATGACCGTGTTTATATTCACCGTTTAAAAGTGAGCATATAAAATGATAGATATACAAATACATATGCATATGTAATATCCATCTTTTTGCTTTACATGTATAATCAGTTAATGAAGCATTTTTCATAATTACATAAACATAATATATGTTATGTATATATAAAAGAATATAGATTATAGAAATATAACCATAATTTTTAAAATTTATATTTATGTCAGCACATTGTGCGAGTCCGTCCACCTAGTAATAATATTTAAAAGATATGAAAGAAGATGCACAAGAGAATATTTGGAATCTGCGTCAAGTAAACATAAAGGAAATTAGGCAAAATAACCATCAAAAAATTATAATTCACTAAATAACCACAACCCCGCCCACCCTGTTTCTTCTTTTCTCTTCCTATCTCTTTCCACCGTCTTACTAAAAATCTAATTTTTATATGATTATCCCACAAATAAACCTTAAACAGAATGAACTTCTTTGTCCAATGAATATTAGATAATTTATCTTTATTTATTTATTTATTTATTTTTGGGTCAAATAATATAAAAGAGTTTATTAAGGTTAGCAGTTTACCTCGGGAAAGCAATAAGAGGACTTTTCATTGGAGGGAATACTAACTACTCAAGGTCAGAAAGTAAAAGGGAAATGAAAATTAGATAGTCATAGTTTTTGTCTTGATAAAATATAAGAAAATTGTGTAAAGCTAATCAAAAGAATTGTAATTTTTTGATAAAATTTTAATATAAAAGTACATGTTTGTTATGGAAATTTGCTGGTTATCAGTTCCTTCGAATCTAACTTAAGTTCTAAACCTTTATCAAGATATCAATAGTGTAACTCTTATAAAAACTTCGATTTTGGATTCTAAGTGGGTTTCTCATTAACAATAAATTATATAATAATATATAAATATCTATACTGTTATTTGCGTGTTATTTGCGAAGTGATTTTTCGCAACAGAGTTCTCACATTAAAAATTAGACCGGGTTAAATTCAATGATATCCTTAATGAATTTTTATATAGTAGTTGATGTCTCACACCTTGTGTGGATTAATATATCTAATAACCTAACAATTTTTAGTTATAATTTTTATTTTAATAAAAATATTAATTAAATTAGATACAATTTTAAAATTAATATTATAAATTATAAAACTTCAATATTCATATTGGTAATCAGTGTATTAAATTATATTCTTTTGCTTCATAGTTTTATTTATGTGATGTATATTTTGGATCGAAATATTTTATGTAGTAATAATTAAATTAAGAAATTTGTATTTGAAATTAAATACATATTGTATTTGGAGAGAAAAGAAATCATATGGCACTGAAAGGATTATAAAAATCACAACTATAAAACATCAACAAAATAACAATAGTGTAAGAGTATTCAATCCGGTAAAACCAAACCATTTAGAACCAAACCAAACCGAAATACAGAAATAGTATGAATTTGGTAGTACCGAATAAACAAAATGGATAATATTTTTAAGAAACCGCAGTATATGGATATATTTCAGTACATTAAGCGATCGTACCAAATAAACAAAAAAACCTGATTAATTCAAATATATTAGTATAATTAATATATAAATTTTATAATACTTTGTATTTGATCAATATTTCCAAATACAAATTAGAGAAACTGGCTATAATATTAGTCAATAAAATCATTAACTAAATATGAGATAAAATAATGATGATATTATTGGTAGATATTGTTAATATCAATTTTTAACATCTATTTATTAATTAAATGTCCTAAATATCATGATAATGATATATTAAAATATATATTTAAAAATAATAATATATATAGTAATATTCAAATATATATATATATATAGATATAATTTTAAATAATAATATTAATTAAACTAATGACAATGACTTATGCTAAAATCATGGAAAAGATGAAAAGTAAACAAATTAACTAAAATCATGGATAAGATGACAAGTAAGCAAATTCACTTCTCAAATAATAGTATAGATAGATAACTAAAAACAAATTTATATTAATAATATAATTTTTTTTTTAAATAAAATAATTCTTATATATTATGTTGTTATCTTGAAATAATATTTTCTATTATAAAAGTTAAGAATTAAGATATAAAACAATTTATAATTAAATATTAATAATTTTCATATATTATGTTGTTATCTTGAGATAATATTTTCTATTATAGAAGTTAAAAAATTAAGATATAAAACAATTTATAATTAAATATTAATCAAATACAAACATTTGTATAAATATATTTTCTAAAATATTTCTAATATGTAAGTGTTTTTAAATTTTAACACAATAATAAACATATATATATATATATTTTAATGGAATTTTTTTATATATAAATAATTTGATGTTTGATTTAAAATTTTTGAAAACATAAATAATAACTTATCATGCTTGTTCTTTTATTAATAAAACATAAACTAATAAGTATTCATAATAATCACCCCTGGAACCAATTAGATTGTACTCGTCGTCATACGGCTGGCGTAGTATTGTTTCGACTAGATTTCTGGTCAGCAAAGGACTAATCAAAAGGGTGGGATCATGATCAATGACCTTTGGCTCTCATCCACTCGCCTGAGACCAACAAATAAAATTCAACATAACCTTTACCCGGACCTTACAGTGAATTCTCTCATCAATGTAGAATCAAGAACATGGAATTTACAGGTAATTCGAACTTTGGTGGATCCTCAAGATGTGGAATTAATTGAAAGTATTCCACTCAGCCGGTTTTCGTCATCAGATCGAGATAGATGGCATTTTACTAATACTGGAAGACACACGATTAAATCATGATACCAATTAGAACGAGTGTATCCGGATGGAGAGAGAACGTTACCAGAATATGGTCCTTCAGTCAATCCATTGAAGGCTCACTGCTGAAAAGTTTATTGTCCACCTAAAATGAAATATTTTTATGGCAATTGGTCACATGATGTATTGCGATCAAAAAAAATTTACGAGCGCGAGGTATACAAGGAGATACGATTTGGGAAGATGTGGAGACCCTGAGGAATCTATTAATCATGTGTTCTTTGAATGTCCACCGGCGGTTCAGGTTTGGGCGCTCTCTAGCATTCCATTAAACCCAGAAATATTTGCCCCCCAATCTCTCTTTACGAACATGGATCATTTATTTTGGATGGTTTCTCCGGAGTTGGAAGATCATCAATTTGCATGGATCTTATGGTATATTTAGAAAGGACGAAATAATAAAGTTTTTAGGAATTTGGATATTGATCATAAGGATACTCTTAAGTTAGCTGAAACAGAGTCATCACTTTGGGCTGAGGCACAAAACTTACTTATACACACACTCGACCATTCTTTCTTGCCGGTGGAACCAATGGTACAAGCTATCCCAAGTAAACGGTGTTTCACAGATGGGTCATGGAAAACCAAAGAACCATTTTCCGGACAAAGATGGTATAGCACTCTGGAAGATTTTGATGGTTTAGTGGGAGAGAGGAATACAAGAGCAGCCCAGTCGCCCTTACACTCGGAGATCGAGGCTTTGATTTGGCAATGGAATGTATGCGGAATCTTAGGCAGTTTACGGTTACATTTGCAACGAATTGTTCTCAGTTGATGAAGATGGTTTCGGAACCAGAAGAATGACCAACCTTTGCAAGTTATTTGGAAGACATAAAGATCTTGAAGAGGAGCTTACAGAACTCAGAAATCATCAATATACCACGGGCACAAATATCTAAGGCGGACAGCCTAGCACGCAGTGCAAGGAATCAACTGTCGTTTATCGTCCATATGGATGTGGAGCTACCATTTTGGTTTGCAGAGTCAGTTTAAGTCTGTTTTTGTTGCTGACAAAAAAAAAAAATTCATAATAATATTATGCTTGCATGTTCGGCTAAAACATTTAGTTAATAAATATTTTAAGTTATGTTCTTACATCATAATTTTTGTTTAATGTTTTTAATTATTTGAGAGATGACAAAAAAAATATTGTTAATGAAAAAACCCACCGGCTCTAAGTTATAGTTATAGGACTCAAAATATTGCAGATTGAGCACCAAACTAAACTACCGACATTTCCAAGTGAAATATTTTTTTGTTAAAGAAAGAACATTTTCCAAGTGAAATATTGCGTCTTACATGTCGATTAAAAGTTAAAAAAAAATTCGATTGATCTCCGACTAGATTACTGAACTTCATGTCGAACGTTCGTTAATCTATTTTTGAACATAAATCTGCCTGATGATATCTTTTTATCTTTTAAAAAATGCTACCTGTATAACCATAATAACTGGAGAGTCGCAAGCTCTTCACGCCACTCCCATATTTTGCTTGAATTTGGTACCCTCTGCGAAATTTGATAGACGAGTGTAGTAAAACATTTGTTCAACCTTCTGTTAACTATATTATATGAAGAATACTGATTATTTTGCATCCGACATTTTAATATGGTCTCTTCATTTAACCATTACAAATGTCAAGCACTTGGCAATAATATATTGGGCCTAGATAGATGTTATAATACAATTAACGATCAAAAGAAAAAAGTGCAATTGATGCAAGCCAACTACATATTCTTCCTTTTAAAACATAATAAAAGGGAAGGTGAAAAGTACAAAGAGACTCAGGCGAGATGAATGGCCTAGAAGACTACAGAAAGCCTTCAATGCCACGACCCGATTGGACTTCTCTATAGATCATAAGTGCTTCTTCCATCACATTGGCCTGAGCCAGAAGCTGTGATCTCTTCTTTCCCGAAGGATGTGTCGATAAATATTCCCCAAGTGCCACATCTCCCCCGAGCTTCCCCAGCTTCTCATACACTTTGGGAGCTATTCGTGGGTCGTAGCCCGCAGATGCAAGCAATAGCAAACCAATGTAATCGGCCTCAATCTCCATCCTGCCATTAACCAAACACACACATCAGAACTTTTTTTACTTGATCAAACACATACACATATCGTTCCTTCTCTTCTTCATTTCTCCTAATGGTTCACAGGATGATTAAACAAAATTTATCGAATCATTTGCAAAACTGAACCCAAAATCCCCTCAAAGGCTAAACTTTCCTAAGTTTATCTTGTGAGTTATTGTACTAAAAGCAAAGGATGGAAAAGAGACAACAAGAGAGAAAGGAAGAGAATGTACTTTCTGGAGAAAGGAAGCCTCAAGAAAAGGGCAGACATTGTGTTCACAAGATCAGGCATGACAAACTGATACAGAACCAGTTGAAGGATTGCGAACCATAAGTTCTTTGTTATCCCCTCCGCTACATGTCTAGCCACAGCATGACCAACCTAATCAGATATACACCACAATAAAACAATCAGTAAAAAACCATGCTTTTGTTCCAGAAACTTATTTGGTCTAGAAATATCAATGTTCCTATGTATGACAAACAAGAGGATGAGGCTGTTATGTACCTCGTGCCCGATGACAGTAGCAACTTCAGCATCAGACTTGAAATGATCAAGCAAACCAGTGAAGACAACAATCTTCCCAGCGGGCAAGCAAAAGGCGTTAACCATAGGCTCGTTAACCACAATCACCTCCCAATTAATCCCTTCAAGATGAGCACTCTCTCCCTTGGTATCTTTCTTCCTGCTTTCTTGAATCCATTTATCATCAAGAATCTGATCATCTTTCGACCATCTCATCCCACTCAACGTCTCTTCACCATCTTCACTCAAAGCCATACCCACCTCCTTCACTCCCCTATCACTACCCCTCGCAGTGCTATCCATCGAACCATACCCTAAATCACTCCACACATGCTCGTGACTCAAACCTCTCTGCAAAGCATCAATGACATCTTTAGCTATCAACCTAACCCTAATGCTCTCAGGGTGGATTGCAGGGAGGACTTTCCCTTTGTAAGTTTTCTTAATCTGCTCAAACTGGGATTCACCAATACGCTTCTCCATGGATTTGGACAAGAGAACGAAATGTGTTCGCTTTGTGTAAGGAACAGTCTCCAAGTTCCCGAAGTAGAGAGTGATAAGAACTCCGGAACCGACGAGCACCACCGTCCAGACAGCCCTAGGGTTTTGGAGCCACTTTCTGGGTCCACGTGGCTTAAAGTGACGAACTTGGTAACGATCAACGTAGTAGCTTCTCTTGGCTTGACTCAGAAACGGATTGTAAGCGACCCTGTTGGTGTTTGTCCATGATCGTAACCCTACTTCGCCGGAAGCGATTGAGGAGAACCCAGAAAACTTCCCAGTTGGGTTTAGGTTCCGTCGCAGGGAGTCGAACACCAGTTTGGTTCTTCCGTACCATGACATTGCTGAGAACGGAGGTTGAAGATGTTAGAGGGGAAACAAGGAAGATGGGTGGAGACTAAAGATTTTATTGGGGAGATTTGAAGAAGATTCGAGAAAAGTGGAGAAGAAGAAACATGAAGAAGTCGTGTCAGCCAGGGGAGGACGCCGCCGAGATGCGGAACCGGTGAGATTTGCAAAGTAACCGGATGAATCCCGGTTCTTTGTTTCGAGATTTAAATCGCAAGTGATATGTTTTTTCTTTGACTAATGGGATTAATATTTTATCTAGAATATAAATAAATAGGTCTATTAGTGAGCATATCAAACATTTCCTCCCTCAAATTTTCAATACATGTACATGTGAGCATATAATAGTTTAACCCCTGTTCGAAAACGTGGGCGCCTAGCCGCGTAACCGGCCGTCTAGGCACTCGGCGGCAAGCAAATGCCGCGACTAAGGCCAAATCGCCTTAACTAATTGGCAAACCAGATAACCGGTCGGTTTAGCGATTAATCGGTTTGAAAACCACGGCATTTTATACTGTTTACAACTGTATTTTGATGTTCATATCTATATTTTGTTTATATATCTATATTTGTTATAAAATAATATTAAAAAACTAGGCCCTGATTACTCTCCGATTTTCTCTCTAAGCGCTAGGTCCAACTCAACCGCCCAACTAGCATCCAGCGCGTTCCCGAACAGGGAGTTTAACTAGTTTCACTGGTGTACGAATACGATATCATTGATATGCTATAAACAATTTTCTCCCTCACACATTTGCTACATTTGTTGTCAATTTTTTCCTTTTGCTACCTTTGATTCAACTAGTTTCACAACAAAACTATCATATTTAAATAGTTCTATTATGAGCATATAAATAGTTGATGCGATTACCTTGGGGTAAAACTCATAAAGCTTAGATTTTAGGCGCCAAATATTATTAACATTTTGGGAGCACCATATTTTGAAACATCTCTTTGGTCTGGTGGTCTGTTAACTTATCTTGTTTTCCTACAGATGTAGAGTTCGATTGCTTCCTTTTGTATCTCATTAAGTCTTCTTTTAATAATGATTGCAAGTAAATCACTCCAAGAAAACACGGATTTACCGACTGTTTTTTCCGACCACAATTGCAGTCGCTAAATTTACCGACTGATTTGCGACTGACTTGCCACCAAAAAAACTCAGTAGCTAAACAGTCGTTAAGTAACGACTACGGAGTAACGTCGCAGTTTAGTCAGAAATTAGCGATTAAAGTGTAGCTAATATATAGTCGGTAAATTACAGTCGGCAATCGGTCGCTAATTTAGCGACTGATTACCGACTGAATATGTGGGTAGAAAAAAAAATCATTTTTCAGTCTTTAAAAATCGGTATAAAACACGTGAATGTTGTTTTGGAGGTAGGTATACCAAATATTTACGATTGAATATATCAGTCGCAAGATCGGTCGAAAATTAGTCGGAAATTAGTCAGAAATTAGTCGGAAAATGGTACCCTAAACATAAATCTCATACCCTAAACCCTAAAAATATTTTTAAACTCTAAATTTTAAATATAAACCTTAAATTAGACTATAAACTTTTCACACTTTAAATATTAATCTAAACCCTAAAAAACATTTCTCAAAATCCTATATCATAAATATAAACTCCAGTTATAATATTTTAAAACCTAAACTCCAAAACTTAAATATAAAGTTTAACATCAAAACTTTGATTTATAACCCAAATACTATACACCAAACTATAATCTCTAAACCTAAACCATATTCTCCAAATCACAAATAGCAAATCTAGAATTTCAAATTTAAATATAAATCTTATATTATAAAACACTAAACCACATACTCCAAATACTACAAAGTAATCTTAAACTTTAAAATTATTTTTTCAATAAGTGATCTCAAATCTTAAATCTATAACCCAAAGTGCTATACACCAAACCCTTATACTCCATATACACTAAACTTAAAATTTAATTCTTCACACAACCAACTCTAATATTTCATACTCTAATATCTAATCCTAAACTTAAACTAAAAATGGAATATCTTTGAAATTAAATTTTAAATTTTAATCTAATTTCCAAATACTATATAATTCCAAACTTTAAACACCAAACTTAAATCTAATACTCCAAATCATAAATCTAAACACAAATGCTTGTTAATGTAAATGTATAACTTAATTGTTATAAAAAAATTAGTATAATAATACAATTACAGATTTATAAACAATATTAAATGAAATATATTGAATTTTAAGTTAATTGGTTAATCTTTAATAACCATATGTTGATTTTAATATAATTACAAATGAAGATTTGTTTCCCTTTGTCTTATTACTCAATATTTTAAAAATTAGGATAATATTTTCTGACCATTGATTGTTTTGGATCTGACGGTCTTTGTTTTGGATCTGATAGTCTGAGACTAATCTTTTTTCATTGGTTGATATCAAATAGCAAGGATGGTGTCAGATTCATAACAACCATTGATTAAAGTTTAATCAAATGGGGGAGATTTAATCTCAACTTCTATCTTTTGTTTTGTTCTTCTACCCACCACAAAGAAACAACCAACTTGTTTTTTGTTTTGTTTTGAACGACACATCTAACTTGTTCTCTTCAATAATTGTCAGACGACGAAAAAAAACTCGTTCGCTTCACTATATTTTGTTCGTGTGTCAGACTTCACTCTGCTCAACCCACGGCGTCTCCTCCCTTTCTCAACCCACGGCGTCTTCTCCGTTGCTCAACCCATGGCGTCTCCTCCCTTCTCAACCCACGGCGTTTAGACAGCGAAGAACCCACCGTCGCTTGACAGAGAAGAACCCACCGGCGCTTGTCAAGAAGATCCCACCGGCGCTTGTCAAGAAGAACCCACAGGCGTTTCACAGAGCGTGACTGGAGACGGAGAAGGCAGAGAGCGTAACCGGAGACGGAGAAGACAGCGGAGGAGGAGGAAAATGACGGTGGCAAATCTCGAGCTTCTCTCCCTCAGTCTCGGAAACAAAGAAGACAGAGGAAAAGGACGACGGCGGTGGCAAATCCCGAGCTTCTCTCCTTTGCGTCTCCGGTTATGCTCTCCGACGTTGCCGCTGCGTTTCGCCTCTGCTCACCTCGCCGGCTATAATGGAGAAGACAACACGATGGGCGGCTGAGAGAAGATTTGGTCTAGTTTTTTTTTAATGGGTGCATTTGCCAAATGACCAAATTTGAAATTAAGTGCAGAACATTTTGACATAATAAAGTCCATAACAATTATGTTTATCAGCTATTACCTCTTTTATTTTTTTTTTAAGTTGCCAGTAATAGTAATAGAGAGAGAAACTAATGACATCAATATTTTAACACCCCACAATTAATTATCACACGTAATACAATCAACACCACACTTTTGTTTAACACATAAATATATATCTGATTTCTCTATATTATATCACTAAAATTAATAGGATTCAAAATCCACTCACGTCTAGTAAATACTAAATTTTACTCTAAACCTCAACTCCTAAATACTAAACCCTAAACTTTAAACATCACATTTCCATCTAAATACTAAACCCTAAATCTTAATTACTGAACTCTAAACCCAAATATAAACTTTAAACCCAATTATCAAAATATGAAAATAGTATATAATATTATGTAATATTAAACTAAATCCAAACAAAATTCTTCAATGCTAAACTCAGACCTAACTTTTGAATACTAAACCCAAAAATGCTATCACTAAACCCAAACCTAAACTCCCACCTTCCAAATACTAAACTCTAAATCCTAATCACTAAACCCTAAACCCTAAACCCAAGTATAGACTTTAAACCCAAATAGAATGGAACAAAATACATAGTATAGTACAAATTGGTGAGCAAAAAAGAACACTCTTTATTAATCGTCGAATGGGACATATCACTAAACTCAAACCTCAACCCCCACCTTCCAAATACTAAACCCTAAATCTTAATCATTAAACCCTAAACCTAAGTATAAACTCTAAACCCAAATAGTATAGAACAAAATACATAGTATAGTACATATAGTTGTAAACAAGAAATTGATAAATAATGAATTTATCAAACAATCGATGGTACAATAATAAAACAACCGTAGCGTACTTTTTAGTTTGGTACTTGCGAATTGTACAAAAATATAAGAATCGTACTATACTATAATTTGCTTTCACTACATATAGTATAGTCGGCGAGTTCATCTTCTTCACATTTTCCCCTTTTTACAGACATGGTGGTGATACACGCATTCACTTGTTCAGAGTAATTATTCTTCACCATACCATATCAATACAACATACTATAACAATTTAAATAACAACCAAAAAAATATAGATCAACAACATTAAAAAAAACTAAAAAATAAAACAAATCGGGCCATCTTCTCCTCCAAACTCAATTCCACAAGCCCAATATCCATGTTCTTTCTTCGTCTAGTGGTTTGTGTTCGTATGTATGAAAAAAAAACAGAGATTGGAGGAGAAGAGGAAGAAGAAGAAGAGATGTGGAACAATGATAACCACAATTTATTAAATTATTTATTTAATAAATAATTATCAGTAGGTTACACATGTTGAATTGAAAGGTAATATAGCATTATTACATAAAATATATATACTGTAGATGAAAATTAGGGGTTTTAGTTATCTAATGAATTATAATTTGTTTGAAGGCTATACAGACCAATTCCCCTTTTTTAATTTAGGTTTAGTTTTTTTTTTTAAGTTCTGGTTAGGTGTGGTTATGTAAACCGGTTTAGAAAGTTCAGTAATTGAAAACCAATCTTAATTTATAAATAAAAATTTATTCGGTAAAATTTTAATTTTGCAAACCGGTTTAAATTAATCAACCATTTCAACTAATAACCCGATTTTAATTAGTAACCAAATGCATAAATATTTTTTATTTATATTTTGTAAATATGTTTATAATAGTAGTCGCAAATCGGTCGCTAAAATCAGCGCCTGAATAGCGACCACTTTAGCTACTGATATATTGGTCGTAAATCAGTCGGTATTTAACGACTGATTACCGACAGATAAATTTAGCGACGAGCACTATTACGACGACATGAATCAGTCGCTAATCAGTCATAAAACTAGATTTACCGACTGATTTCCTACTAATTTTGCAGTAGGAAAACACTTGTTTTTTTGTAGTGAATGAGTGGTAACAAATACGATTGCTTTTAATAGAATCTTTGTTTATTTTTAGTATATAGAACATTAAATATAGAGAGTAAATATATAAAAATCTAGTCTATGTTCTCCAATTATTTATTGTATTCTACTAATTCAAAATTGACCATATTTAATTATCTATGTTCTCCATTGTTCAGTGACTGTTGCTGGAATTGTTATATCTCTCGCTTTAATGTTTAGTTTTTTAAAACTAAAGTTCAACAAAATTATTTACGTTCGAATATGTTTCATAGGTTATTAAACGTATTGTCTATAATATTAATAGAACATGAACTAGTTAAAACACTTGGTTATTCAAAATTTGTGAATAACTTTGAAAGAAAATTTGCAAAAAAATTATTGATATTTATGTACTTTCTTATAAAAATGTAAATTTTAATAATGTTAAAAATGCAAAAACAAAAAATTTGTAACTAAGGGGTAACATTTTTTGAATGTGCTTTAGGCACCGCTGGACTCCGAACCGGCACTAGATGTGAAACTAGTTAATAACAGTGATCTACCCAAACTATTTGATATATAAAAAAAAATATTGTTCAAAGGAAATTTCACATGATTGAATAACTGAATAGATAATATTTGGACTAAGTACACCTTAATACATTACATCAAAGATAATTTTTGAGATCCTAATTAATGAAAGAAACAAAAGCTACTGCTTTTTAAGAAGGAGAGGGCCAACGTTATCTCCATTAGCTTTGTTGTGCTTCGTATGACTCCCATCACACAAAGGAAATGTCCCCGACCTCCAACACCTACCATACATTAAATTAATTAATACAAATATAATATAATAAAATTAATACAAATATAATATCATACACGTAAACCTATTTAGCAAAGTCTTACCAAAGAAAGCTTTAGCCTTTAATTGTTTGTGTTTACATTTTTATAGGTTTACGTTTATATGTTTGCATACATACATATATATACATATATATATTTCATATTCAAATTGACCCACAAAAATTTACCTTTTAAAACAATTTTGATATTATAAACGAAAATCTTATATTTAGCCATTTTGATTAAAATTTATAAATATTAATAATGTTTTCTGTTTATTTTGTCGTCAATGTTTTATTTAATAATGATGATTTTAAATTAACACAATTTGAAAGGAACGTAGCCATAACTTAAGATATGGATTGTTAGTATACTTAAATATACCGAAAAAGTATACTAATATGTAATCTTGTATGGTGATATTAATAAAAGATAGTTCAAACTTCAAATTCATAAAAGCAGCAAAGTATTCTTATTTTGGTTTGGAAAAAAAAAAGAGAAACCTGCAATATGGAGTTATGTTTTTGGAAAGCTCGGTTACCACGACAGAGTCCACCACCTTCTCCTCGTTCTTTCTGATCTCCGGATTGATTCCTCCTCCTCCGCCTTCTGCTCTCACCACTGCCATTCTCTGCTGCTTCCTCCCCGTTTCACCGGTGACTCGCCTGAATGGAAGCTGCCCGGTGTAACATAGCCCTAAGCCAAACGTGCTCATGCTGATAGCCATAGATAACTCTCTGTCTCTCTGTGTGGCAATGCTTTACTGAAGAGAGAAACAGAGATTTGTTTATTAAGAAAGAAAAAAGATATGTGAAAGGTAAAAGGACGTAGAGCTTGTGGCCGTCACGCTCTCTCTACTAAACGACGTCGTGAAGTGTTTGTATCAAACGTGTGGTGTAAAAGCTAACTTTGCTACATTTATTAGATTACATCGCATTTATAATATTCTAATAATACATTTGCTTCGCGCATGGTAAATTTATATGAAAATTATTTAAAAATTATAGCATAGAAAAATAAAATTTATGTTCTTGATCGAATTAATATTTTTAGCCCTTAAACAATTTTTTAAAAACTTTTTTGTTAATTACATAATTTGTTTACTGATGAGATTATTCTATTTTTTAAAATATTTTGGGTCAAAAAATCACTTATCGCATAAGAATCTATGTTCAGGCCGAAGAATTTCAGGCCGAAGAATCTCAGGCCTACTATTTGGTTACAATGAAACTATGTCAGCTCGGTTTTATATCATAATTTAGCAATTTAAAAGTTAATTATGGTTATGAGAAGTTTACGTTCACGTGCCAATCCTATCTATCTTCAATATTTTTTTCATTTTTGTGTCACTTTTTTCATTTCGGTTATTGCTCGATATAAATATTGATTTTTGAATTTATTCTCATTTCGTTATTTTGTTTTGGCTTGAGATTTAAAAAATGTTTAAGATTTAAAATTATTAAAGAGATACATACTTTAGGTTAAAATCCGCGCCTTGTGCAGAATAAAATATTTTATATTTATTACTTATTTTATATTTTTCTGCATATTATGAAATAATAAAATAATAATTATATATTAAATAATTAAGAGAACAGTTACTATTATGTAATTGACATCCGAATATAAATCAAATGGCTGCTCTTGTTTTATTCGCAATCATTTTAGGGTAAATAAACCAAAAAATTCAATCTTATCTATTGTATATGATATACCAAGGCCGGCCCGCCCGTATGAAAATTAACAAATAATTCAAGTAGTTAGAGTAAATATTTAATATAATTAGACTAAATAAACCATGTTATCTGAAAATTATAATTTTTAAAATAAATATTACTTGTTAATTTTCAAAATATGATTTTATTTTTTCAAAAATATATTTTATTTTTCAAAATATTACTTCTTAATTTTCTTTTGTTAATTAATCTATGTTTTAATTATATATTAAGAATTGGATGTTACATTACATAATTTGAAACAAACAATAGATTATGTTACAATTTGGGAAAGGAAAAAAAAATCCACATGGTATACCTTCGATTGCAACTTGAAAAAGAAAAACAAAAAGTTGTAACACAGGTGTTAACTATTATTTTTTTCAAAATAGTAAAAAATTCTCAAGAACAAAAAAAAATCCATTTAAGATATTACTTTTTCATGTTTTCTCAAACTCCGACCAACATAAATAAACATTAAATTTTACAAATATTTCTTTATGTAGTTACCAAGTTCAATTTTATGAAAATATACAATAATATAATTACATACATCACATGACTATCAACATCCCGCACGTAGCGAAGACCTACCTTAATATATAAAATATAATTGATTTAAAGGTTTTAAGAATATCTACATAAACAAAAAAAAATAGCTCATATTTTATACTAAATAATAACATGTCATTTATACTAATAAATAATAACACTCACCAATAAAATTGTCTAATTGATATCTTAGTTGTTTTCTTAAATGTTACTTTTTATTAAAAACTGTAATTTTCAGAATCAAATAAAAAGATAAATCCAAAAAAAATAACAAAAAGAAAAAAATCATAAAACGCTAAAACTATATATGTCAAAATAATATAAATAAATTAAAAGAGAATTTTCAAAACATTTCCTTAAGCATGTCAAAATATTCAAAATAGTATTTATCAAAATCTTTTTATCATTCGTTAGCAGTTTTAACTGTAAGGTTATAAACAATCCATTTTAATCATGAAACATCAAAAAAATTAAAACTTTAATATGTAAAAACATAACAAAAATTTAAACAATATGTATGATGTCTAAATTTTTAAGAAGTTCAAAATTTATTTACATGTTGATATATTTAAGTTATGGTAATACTTTAGTCATATTAGACATGTGGCCATTTTCCCTAGATTTAACAGTTAACATAAAATTAGCCTCTCTCTCTTATGTTTATACTAATAACATATCATTTATACTAATAAATAATAAAAATCACCAATAAAATTGTCAAATTGATATCTTAGTTTTTTTCTTAAATTTTACTTTTTATTAAAAACTGTAATTTCAAAAGCAAATAAAAAGATATAAATCATTTTTTGAAAAAAACTATCAAAACAAAAAGAACAAAAAAAATCATAGAACGCTAATACTATATATGTCAAAAATAATAAAATAATTTAAAAGTAACTTAAAAGAGCATTTTCAAAATATTTCCCTTAGGATGTCAAAATATTCAAAATAGTATTTATCAAAATCTTTTTATCATTCAATAGCAGTTTTGACTGTAAAGTTTTAAACAATCCATTTTAATCATGAAACATCAAAAAATTTAAAACTTTAATATGTAAAAACATAACAAAAATTTAAACAAAATGTATGATGTCTGAATTTTTAAGAAGTTCAAAATTTATTTACACGTTGATATATTTAAGTTATGGTAATACTTTAGTCATATTAGTCATGTGGCCGTTTTCTCTAGATTTAATAGTTAACATAAAGTTTGTATATCTCTTATGTCTAGTTAGCAAATGTTTTCTACAAATAGTCTTTGCACACACTGCTTCTGATGTCAAGACTGTGAAGCAGAAAATGAGAAGCACACAAAAAATACTCAAGAAATCAAAGCAATAACATTACGCTAGCCAACCAAGGCCAGCTTCAGAATTTCTACTATTAAACCTCTATCCACACTTCTTCGTATAAAAGATTAAATCAAGTTTGAGCAAAGTGCGGGGAAATGGACATTATTGTTGCTCTATCTTAATGTGTCAATGGGATGCCTTGTTTGTGAAGTTTGTGTTTTGGCCTGGTCATTAATTTTTCAAAATTTGTATTATAACAGGGTTGTGGTGTCGTGATGAATTGTGCTACTTCTTTTTGCTGTTGGCGTTTTGTATTTATTTTGTTGGCAGAGTAATTTACATTGTGTGGTTTATTTGATGTCGTATTTTTTCAAATAATGATTATGCTTTCGATGAATATATTACATCTCATCTTCTCTTCATTTGGTATCTTTCTTTATCATCATTTGTTTTGCTTCTTATGTGGTGCATTTGTGGTATTTGGCTGCGTACAATGAGTTTTGTCTCCTTTCATAACATTTGTTTCTTATGTGATGCTTTTAGTTTTAGTAACGTTTAGTTGACCCAAATCATGGTTTTTATTTCTTTTTGTGATGTGTTGCACCGATAATTTTTTTTTCTCAACTAATATTTTTTTTTTTTTTATTTTTTTTTGTTTTCATCATCTAAAGTGTTTATCCCAGTCACAGGCTTTTTTTTTCTTTGGCTGTTTTTTTTTGTTCATTTGCTGCATTTGTATCTCAGTTTCTTCATAAATTGTCTTTCGAGAAGAAACAACATGACTGCTGACTAATTGGCAAAGAATACACTTTCTGTTCCTTATCGTGTTATGTACTGGACTGTTTTAAGTTTAATGCAACGGTTGTTCTAAAAAAAATCAATTTCCCCGTCATTCATGTATCCCATATAGTTTATTTAGCATTTATTTTTAAAAACATATTTATTGCATTTGGATCATTTAAAAAGTAGAAATTGTTAAATTAAATAATTTTTTAATTGTTCTCAGTTATAGCAAACTTGAAATTATTAAAATTAGTGGTTTTTTAAAATGAGATTATATAAAATTTAACTATATTTAAAAATAAGTGCTTCAAAGAGGTTGATGGCTTTTAGAGTACGGCGTGGCGTGGGGTCGGGATTTTATGGTTTTTCTTTTCCAGTCACTTAGTTTTATTGAAATTCACAAATGTGTACTCATAGTTACAAATTGTAAGAACATAACCTTTTATTCATCTTTATTTATTCAGTCACTGTTACAAATTTGACTTAGAGATGATGAAACTCACAAATTGTAGAATTTTAGGTGAGTCATTGCACTTTTTCATATCTACATGTGTTTTACATAACACAAAGGTTTTATATTTTCTTTTCTGGTCCCTTGTTTTATGTGAACTCACAGATATGTACCCATAGTTACAAAACTTAAAAACTTAACCTTTCTTCTTTTATGTATATAATCACAGGATTAGTGAACATGATAACGCTAGAATCTTATTCGAGTGATTGCACTCTTATAACTCTACATATGTTTTACATACATTCATAAACACTGGTGAAAAATAAGAAAAATAATATTTAGATGGAGAATATTGATGCTCGTGTGTTATTAGAGAACTAATGATGTTTTATGTATTTTTTGCAATAAAAGCTAAATATTATTATCATCACTATTGCAACAATTGTAACAACTACTGTAGCTATTTCTAATTATAAAATGTGAAAGTTAAAATGAAATTGCTTGTATACTATATAATACTTGTAATCTTGAAGTATATAATCAGATTCACAGGTAGATATGGAGCTGGTCTCATTCAAAGAGTATATCTTACAAATGAAAACTCAGTTCTTGTTTTTCTTGTATGTATTGCAGATATTTAGTAAACTCAACACAAATAGATTCACCGTTTTACATATTTATATATATATATTGAGAAAGAAAAGTCACAATATTTCAAGAAGCACCTATAATGTCTTTGAACCATTTAAAGCATTTTCTAATGGATCCCTTCATCTTCTGTTTAACTGAGTAAACCTTATAGCCAGCTACTCTTCTTTTCCTACGTGATTCCGGATCGCTGAAACTCCAGCTCCTTGACGCCGCACCATCCCCGTTTGGAACGCTTTTGCTTTTCTTTATCTTCATGGTCTATGATCTGGTAATCGTTTGTCTAATCAG
Organism: Brassica napus; assembly: GCF_020379485.1. Classification (NCBI taxonomy): domain Eukaryota; kingdom Viridiplantae; phylum Streptophyta; class Magnoliopsida; order Brassicales; family Brassicaceae; genus Brassica; species Brassica napus. The sequence goes on along the minus strand of NC_063452.1, from coordinate 39,396,804 downwards.
CGGCTGAATCGTCGCTGTAACCTTTCACCGCAGCTGCGTCTCGGAAACGGTTTCCATACGCGACTGCGGCAGGCGTTGCAGCTGTTGGCTCCATTTCTTTCTTGGTGAGATATGACAGACTCATAAGCACCCACTAAGGCCTTAACTTTGCTCTTGTGAGTCTCCACAAGCTTATTAGCTATTTTGAAAAGATACTATGGAAAAATCAAAATCACAGGCTCTAACAATCCAGAAATGATTTGTGAATATAAGATTAGAGTATGGATCAAGAAGCCAAGGTGATTTGTGGGATGAAATCTCAAAAGATCATACCTGAAAGTACGTTGCTTATGAGCTCGTATTGCTTCTCTAGCCGTAACCGCAAATCATAAGTTGAGAATAGGTGTCACAGTAGTCCGTGTAAGAAATTAAAATTTCAACAAAATGAAGAAATATCACTGTAGAATTTGGCTAGGTTTGGCTTGCCTTGACTGTTCATCATCATCCTAGCCTTTATCATCTTAAATATGTTCCCCTGAAACTTTGAAACTCTCTCTGACTCATAAGATTTTTCTCGATGATGCGTCAAAGCTTCAGACGCTCTGCCTCCACTCGATCGAATCAATGGTTCTGATTCATTTATTTGCTCATCTATTGAACCGTAGAATCAGACAAAAATCCGAATCAGTAAACAAACATAACTGAGGAAAAAAAACCACAAAAATACTAAAACAAAAAGGTACAAACCCAATGAAAAGAAAAAAGATCGAGCTCCCTGCAGATGGAATCATCAAAAGATTAATAAGGAATATGAGATTAAATTAAAGAGTAAAGAACCGAATCTTGTTGTTTTTAAAAAGTTTGTACCTCCTGATGGAAGCATATAGTTAGTCATTGTCTCTTCACAGCATCGGAGGAAGACTTTATCAAAGGATCTTTGTATGCTTGATATGGAAGATGAATCGAAAGTGATTGTGAAGATTCATCCCACCCGCAATCCTCTCCAATATATAGATCAAAGGAAGGAAACAGAGAGGTTTACATTATTATTGGGTTAAATAAGAATCATATTAATGGATAATTAAATAGAATACATTGAATCTACGTTAGGGGAGGTTAAGAGTTGCAAAGAGAAAACTTTGGGTTTGCAGAGTTTTGAGGAACGGCGAGGGTAAAGAAGAGTCGAAGAACGAAAACCCAAAAACATAATGCGCCACGTGTCGCTGCGAAAGAGAGTGAGTTATCTAGGTGGCGTCTGACGTGTCATAAGGAGGAGAGAGCAAACAGTTCTTTATATATATATATAATTAAATTTAAATCATATTAACATAGATATATAGTATACTTTGAATATGAATATTTATTAAATGAGTTTTCTACTCATATGTTTTGATGATTATTTTTATATTTGTATAAAAAAATTTTACATCAACAATTTTTTTAATGTGGAATGTTTAGTGGTTTAAATAATTTATAATCATTTAAAAAAACAATGAAGATTTCAAAATTAAAATATTAAATTTTCAATATATGTTCAATGAAGATATCAAAATATAAGTATGTATTTTCATATGATGTATAGTTTAATGCCCACTATAAGTATGTATTTTCATATGATGTATAGTTTAATTTAAATGATATGAAATACATATATATATATATATATTAACATAAACACCTATTAAAATAAAATTATTTATTCATATGTTTTTATAATCATTGTATCTTATTATAGAAAAAAAATTAAACCTTGAACATAAAAGTTTATGTGAGACTTTTAACAGTTTTAGTAATTTATACTCGTTTTGAAAAATTCAAAATATAATATATACAAAAAATTTAAATTTTTATTATGTGATTAATATAATTGTGTAATTTATTTTAATAATAAATAGTTAAAAATGATATAAAGTATACAGATTGTTAGCAAAAAAATCATTAATTGCCATATATATCTTAATCACATTAGGTAATTCCGTAGGTTTTATTTAAAGAAATAATATATAATAATTTCGATTAGATAAATGAATGGTCCATATGGACATACTATATAATATAACATTCCCTAACAATTTAATTTTGGACAAACAAAATTCTTATTTGATTCTCAATTCTCCACGTAAGCAAAATTAGCATTCTAATTACGTGACAACTCAACATGACATTTTTTTAATTAGTACAAACTACATGTTATAACTTTTTAAATGTTTCTCTATTAATATATAGAGGATGTTTAACAAATATGTATAGAGTTAGGCTGAGATAATGAAAGGGGGCATGTGGCGACCATTTAATCGAATTTGCTTGGTGGGAGACGTAGATGAGGCCAGAGATTGGTTGAAGACATATATATATATATATATATATATATATATATATATATTTATATACATGCACTTTGTGCGTCAATGAATAGCTAAGAAATGATGCAAAACCGGATTGATTATCTAGTTAGATGTGTTGGTTAATTAGGTTACGTAACCCGAATGGAAGCGAACTATAAACTTGGATAATGATTGAATCGCACGCGAAAGTCATTTTTTTTAAAGAATATTTTGACATTATTCCAAGCTTTGGATTACACGAAATCCCTTTGTATGATAAGACAATCAAAGTTTCATTCTTGTTCTAGGCTAATATACAAGAATAATAAATAGAGGTTTAATGTTTATATGTGTTTCTTCAAAGATCTTTGATGATCTTTAAACAATGAATCTCTCTTTCTCTAACTAACAATTAGTTTCCGATTTTCTCTTGTTCAAATTCTACAGGTTATGATTTGACAATGCCCACATCTCCTTATATAAAATACTAAAGGTTGCAATGCATGGTTAGCACCAATAGTTGCAATGGTTAGCACCAAAAGTTACAATGGTTAGCCAATAGTTATAACTATTAATACCAACAGTTGCATTGGTTAGCCAAAAGCCACAATGGTTCATCACCAAAGGCTTTAATCATCAATGGTTGCAATAGATTACCACAAAAGGTTGCTACAGTTCATCACTAATAGTTACAATCACAAACGGTTACAATTCTTCATTTAAACAATTACAATGCTTCAGTTTAATGGTTGCAAGGATTCACTTAAATATCCAACAATTCTCTCATCTTTAAGTGTAATCATAGATTCATATATATATATATATCAAACTCATGAATAAATGAAAATGTTTGAAAAATTGAATTTTTATCTTAGTATATTACACATTCCAAATGCTTGAGAATCAGGATGTTCTATGGATTGAATCGTTAAACTCATTTTGAGCACATGAAGATAATACACACACGTGTTTCCACACTACTCTAAGTGTGTATCTGACACTATTATAAGCGATGTGTCCCTATCCATTCATGAATGTATATAAAGCCAAGTCCCAGTTTATTTAATTGGCATTAATTCACACTCATATAGGTAAATATTTTCAATCATGCACCTGCAAATGCACTTTTTCAAAGTATCTATTAAGAATAACATTTCAACCTACCTCTTTCTTGCATGTCCAAGCACATACCTTGGGATGATATAAACATGTGATAGTATAGGCTTTCCACATTGAATTCAGCCTCTAACATTGTATTAGAGGGGAATTGGGTATCCCACAATTAAAGGGGAATTGGGTATCCCACAATTAAAGATTTCAAATGGACTTTGAACTCAGCCCTTTAACAGACTTAGTTATCAAGTATCTATCTAATCATTTCGTCAAATGATATGCTGCATTTCATTCAGACCGAACAAACTCCATGGTAATCATCCCATGAGTGATCATCTCACATAATGCGATATATCCAACGCCAGGTGTCGCAACTTACCATTATAGAGTTGGTTATAAACCTTAACTAAGATTTCTTCACTATCAAAATAGATATAAACATGTGATACTATTTCGACCACAATGAAATCTCGTAAATTAAATTCCGTAGCGAGTATTCATATTTACCGGCATATGCTAGTGCTACGAATTCTTGTTCTGTAGTAAAAAAATTTCATGCAAGTTTGCTTCATGGAAAGCCCATGAAATGGCATATGCTAAATACATGAGTTGTGATATTTTTTGCCCTGTATAAGGCACAAGTTTCACACTCGCATCCATCAAGGCCAGAATGCTTATTCGGAGCCTTTACTGTCTGAGATCGAGGGGAGGATTCAGGGAAGCTTGATTCTGATCCCGTTCTCCCATGATTCCGAGGATGTTGCACCTGCTGCTCCACGCAAGGAGGATTAAGTCAACCAGTCTCAGGCTCCGCTCGATGTTGGTGATAATGGGTTTGGATACTCGTGCTCCGGTTATTTTAATGTATCCCAATGACTGGTTTGGTATTTAGAGGGAATTTGTTCCCTGTTTGTAATAAGCATGTTGACTTGTGTCGTACTCGCCCTTTTTAGGGTTTTCAAATAAATTGCCATTTCGTAGCTTTTTTTTTTTTAAGGATAAAGCATCAACGAGGGGGAGAGAATATGAGTATGTTCCTGATTTCTTTCGCCCTAGCGCATCGTAATACTCAGATTTGCATTAAGATGAGACCGTTCGAGGGTTTATACTCGCAAAGCCTCATAAACGTCCAAGTACTAACGAAGAGTCAAGTTTTTGTATCTCGTATCAGTGATACTATGACTTTGAGAGATAAGAGTAGAGTTAGGGCAAAACCTAGGATTACTTTCGTGTTTGGAGTATGCGGGGTCGATCCCGGCTTACTTAACTCGTCGCAATTTCTATCTGATTCCTTCTCAATATCAAAGTCTGCATATAGTTTTCGGCTTATGTGGTTTACATCGACCAGGAACCGAGAATCTATCCAAAGAAAAATCTTGGACCGCGGGATAAGTCTTCGGAAGATACTGACCAAAATTTTCGGATTTATATAGCGTGCTTATCCTTGTGTTGGATGTATGTGAACCAATTCTATGAGAGAAGCATGTTAGACTAAGTGTTTGTTTCAGAACGTTAAATTTGTCCATCGGGGCCAATCAACGGACGTGGTGTGAGAGCAAGTACTTGTCTTCTTGACCAGAGTCAGTTGTTCATTTATAGTCTTCAGACGACTGTTGTTCGGAAAACCTCCAGCAAGAACAAATTTCCGATCTTTTCATGTTTGGATAGAAACTATTTTATTCCTTTTCCGGGATGAAATATACGAAGTTTGTTCTAGTATACTTATTTAAACAGGCTCGGCTTATGCAGTGTAGTTTTTGACATTTCTGGCATATATTAGCTTAAGGCATAATTTTCGGAAGATTTCACCCGTTGATTTCGCCGTGAATAATTTTGACCCCAAAAATCAGCCTCATGTGATAAAAAGGTAAACAATATTATGAAGCAGAATGTCTGAATCTGGTGGTCACTGTCCGCAGAAGCACACCTCTGGTTCAATCTCTTTTGCTGAACGGCACAAAAGAATAGTAAGGTTTCAATTTGTTTCAAATGTTATATTAGATAGGAAGGTGAATTTGATTATACTTGATTTTGCTTTGTATATGTGGTCCAAAGAAAAAGAGGATATAGCTCCATTGATCGATGTCTTCCATAAGACACACACAAGGGTCGATGGAACTTTTGTTGACAATTGTGCAAAAACTATCAGTGACGAATTTCAAAAGAAGCTTACAAAACACTTTGCTGACCACCAAGCAGTACAAGCTGGGGGGGGGGGGGGGGGGGGGGGAGTATTAAGTCCCATTACACGCCCGCCATAGATAACACTATTGTTCGCTTTTAATTTTTATTGTTTTTTAATCCACACTAAGATTTGGTTTGAAAAGATGAAGTATATAAATATAGTATCGTATTGGAACATATATATATATGTATTCTTGCATATGAATCACTCAATGTCTCATCTGAATCTGGTTTGAGATTTCAGTGAATTGAATGTGAATCTACTTTCAGCTAGTTCTCATAAGGAAAATAAGTAGGATAATAAATAAGTGAGAATTATATATCCCATGAATTTAATGTGTTTTATCATTGAAGTGAATGATAAAGTGAATGAAAATTATATATGTTGTGAATATGTGCTGACCATGCGTTAATTACCATGTTGTCAATAGGTTGTTAATGTTTTGAATCTTCTCTATTTTTAATTTTTTTTGAAACACTTATTTAAATCTCCTTTTAATATACCAATTTTTTTTGTCAAGAAGGCTATGAAGAGTTTGTGCATAAGGGTGAATATGCCAAAGAGAATATATTTTGACTTATACATGTATATATATTGTGCTACACAGTGCATTTGTGAATATTTTGTAGGCAGTTCCACAATCCAGTAAAGATAGTGTTTATGGGATTCCAACGTTCAACAAGAAGCGAAAGCGTACGAGGAAATCCACATTCTTAGAAGAACATGTTTTAAAGTTGAGGAAAGATAATGCACGCAAAGACAAATTTATTTTCAATAAAAAAAACGTTTGAACGTGGAAGTAGCAATACTTTCACATATTTGAATGAAGATCCACATTCCAACTAAGACCTCAATACGATGCATAAAACTCAATTTAATATGATATGAAGTCGTAGTGCTATTTTTTAAGTTTTCCAGAATTTAATTTTAGATTAAATTTTTTTTCTTCCTATTAACATCTTTGTTATTTTATTATATAAAGATTTATTTTTCAAAGTTGTTAATTAAAATGATCAAGACTCATGTTAACTAAAAATTATATAAAGCTTCGGTTTTCAAATTTTCTCGTTAACATGATTGTGACCCATGGTAATTAAAATTTTAAGATTGTCACATGTGTTAAAATATCATAATTAATAAGATAATAAATTTTTTTCACTTTAGATTATTCAGATGTTCAGTTTCGAAAAGTAACTAGATTTTGAAACGCACACGTGTAGGGGTGTTTGTTTTAACTTTAAAAAACATACAGTACATATCTATCTATATATATAAAGTTGGATTCTTCTCTTCTTATGACATGTGGAAGGAGGGTTTGTTGACATGTGTCTTCATTTTTTTTTTTTGTATTTTAAATCCTTCTTCTTTTAAATTATTACAATTTACTCCATAAATTTCTAATTGTGTACTATCTAATCCTTCTCGCACTTATTGGTCCGAAATAAATAAAATCATATAAATATATTTTAAATTTTAAATTTATTAATAACTAAAAATACATAAATTTTCACCATTTTATTATTTTTTTACTAATTTTTCTTATTTTATTTACAAATTATATATTTATTTCACTATTAATATCATAAGATAATCAAACTAAGAATAAGATATTAGAGTACCAACACAAATAACCAAGAAAACGAGCCAGATGGAGAATAATAATCGAAAGGCCAAAGCCACCAAGAAGCAGGAAGATATATGCTTAAAGCACCGGAATCACAACCAGTAGCTAAAAGGTAAGAAACATCTCATAAACTAAACACGAACATACAAGACGACCATGCAAGTGAAAAAACACAAAGCTCCGGATAGAAAAGACCAAAGCTCCAAGAGACTAACTTCACACACCTATACCAAAGGAAACATGGAAAGAAAAGAAACAACTTGAGGAAGGGAGAATGGAAGACAACCACCAAAAAATCAGAAACTAAACTTGAGACCAAAAATTACCTTCCAAGCCCACATAGCATACACGAACGAAAACATTATCTAAACCTCGAGTGGCAAACATGTGAAAGGGAGAGCCACCAGAGATGCGATGAAAGCTGCAAAGAGATGCGGGAATAGAGAGGGAAAGAGAGACGAAACGAAATCAGCAAACTATGGAGCCGCCTTCGAGCTATGAAAGAGAGCATAGAAGTCAGAACACCAAAAACTAGATCTTGAAAATCAAGACGAGCAAAGACTATTGATGGTAAGCCAACGACGAGGAATGAAACATCAAAGACGACTAAACTCTGACCCAACCAAGGAGATACAATTCCTAACATCAGCTGAAATCTAAAGAAAAAGATGAGCAATCAATATTGACTGGAACAGCCTACAATACCGTGACAATCAACCGAACAACTGAAAACTCAGAAATCTGATCTACAACAAATACCATATAATCTCACAGGTGAAGAATCCAAAGAAAAACAAGACAAAGAAGTGAGTCTTTTTCCGGTGATGGTGAGAAGCACCGCACACCAGAAAGGTAACGAACTACATAGACGGTCACGGCTCAAGTCAAAATATGGAAAGAGGACAAAAAATATCTTAAAAGTTTTAATTTTCAAAAATATGAAAAAATATAATACAATTTTGATGTTAAAACCGTTAATCCTAGAATTAATCAACAAATGCGTAGATGCAAAGTTATTGAAATTCAATATTCTTTTACGTTAGAGGTTCACTTCACTATTAACAAGTACTGTACACACAATAACACATTATTCAAAAAAAAAAACAAACACAAAATATATTAACTTATCACCTACTACTACATAACACATTAAAAACACCAAATAATGCTCTTAAAAAATAAAAACGACAACATAATTACATTATCCAAAAAATCATGTTCTTAGCAATAATAAAACAATATTCCGCGCGTAGCGCGGATACCCCCTAATATATTGTACATAAATGTTTTTAGATTAGCGGTGGATTATTATTTTTATTGAATGTTGTTTTCCTTCTTATGTTGTTCTCAAGAATTATATTATTTGGTTCACTTTGGATTATTCAGATATTCAGTTTTCAAAAGTAACTAGATTTTGATCTGCACACCTGCACGGATGTTTGTTTTAACTTTAAAAAATCTATTGTATATATTTATTATATAAAAATATTTTTAAAGGTGGATTATTATTTGTATTGAATGTTGTTTTCTTTCTTCTTATGTACTATTTTTATACAATATTGAATTTTATTTTGTATTGAATGTATTTTCAACTAATGGTATTAAAGGTATATGCCCTTTGATGTTCTTTGGAAGTAATTTTTAAATTTGATGAGTATAAGTAAAACCATTTTTTATCGGATAAACGTGGATTTTCATTTAAATTTAAAATTTTAAAATTTTTATGAAAACAAATTGTTATTAGTGTCAGTACATTTTATAAATCTGAAATTAATCTTGTTTCACAACTATCATATGTTTGCATGTTGTTATTTGAAAACGAACATCCTAATAATCCGAAGTTAACAAAATAATATAATTCTGGAGAACAAAATTTTTATTAATTTCAGTAGTGGATGAAAAACTCATAAATTAAAATTTGAATAAAAATATGTAAACTTGTATATCTAAGCTCATATATCTAATTTTAAAACAAAACATAGGCCAAAATTTGAAATGAGAAGTTAGCATATTCTTAAAATATAATTGTTAAATAAGAAAATGAATTGATCATTCTCCTCCTAATCATAGATATCTATAGAAATTTTGGTTGGTAGAAATCAACTGAAACAGTTAATTATTGCAGGGTACCATATGAGCACATGAATTCGAGTGTGCATGATCATACTCAAGATCGACAAAATTTCAAATTTCTCTGTTCGTTTGGCAATGATGACACAATATCGTAATATTGTTTTTTTTTTAACTTTTTATTAGCTCTATATTTAAGAAAAGAAATATTATTGTAGGTTTATCGGAACCAGATCGCAAAAAATATTATAAAAATCATGAAAAAGACATTAAGGAACCTTGCTGTAGCCGGAAATGTGTTGATCATGATAACATACATATATGGTTTAATGATTTCGCTGTAAGTTTCTAAAACACTTTTTACTAATTAGAAACATTAATTTCAGTATCAACTTATGCTTAACTGTTTCATTTTTGAACTTGTAGCATTTTTACAACCGGGATTTAAATGTGACTCGATATATACATGAATATTTTGAAAAATCTTATGAACTCCTTAGTGTATTGGTCTGCCGTGCCAAACAAAATGTTAAATAATCAGATTTTATTAGTGAAAAGTTGTGGGAAGTGATGCTTTCCTACTCGGATCAGCCTCATGTGATAAAAAAGTAAACAATATTATGAAGCACGCATGTCTTAATGTGGTGGTCTCGGTCGGCAAAAGCACACCTCTTGTTGAATCTCTTTTTCTGAACGGCGCAAAAGAATGGTAAGGTTTCAATTTGTTTCCAATGTTATATTAGATAAGAAGGTGAATTTTATTATACTTATCTTTTACTTTATATTTGAAGTCCAAAGAAAAAGAAGATATAGTTCCATTGATCGATGTCCTCCATAAGACACACAAAAGGGCCGATGGAACTTTTGTTGACAATCGTGCAAAAATTACCAATGGCGAATTTCAAAAGAAGCTTAGCAAACACTTGGCCGACCACCAAGCAGTACAAGCTTATGGGAGTGTTAAGTCCAACTACACGCCAACAATAGATAAACTCTATGAACTATTTCTTGAGGTAACACATTTGTTCTCTTTTAATTTTTATTATTATGTTATCCACACTAAGCTTTTGTTTGGAAGATGAAGTATATAAATATAGTATATTGATGGAACATATATATATATATATATATATTCTTGCACTTTGGATTATTTCGATGTTCAGTTTTGAAAACTAACTCTATTTTGATCCGCACACATGTGCGGGTGTTTGTTTTAACTTTTAAAAACATACAATATATATTTATTGTACATAAATCTATATATATATATAACACAATTTCCTCCTTCCTGAGCCCTCCACGTTGTCTGCCACGTCAGAAAGTCGGGCGTTGTCGAGTCGACACGTGTCCAGGTAAGTAAAATGCGCCGTTTCATTTATTCATTACCATTGAGGGTTTTGTTTGTTTGTTTGGAATTGATCTTTGGACTTGGAAAGTATTTCCGGCCCAATGAAATGGATGTGCCTCTAACCCTAATACATCCGCAGACGAGAAACGAAGACGGTCGTCTCTCCTCTTCCACGATGAAGCCAAGAGTTTTCTACTTTGATCTCTGAAAAATATATGGAGTTTTGATTTCAATCCATGTTAAACAGGCCTCTGTGAATCTTAGATCTGGCATTCTATCTTTTCTTTATGCAAACCGAAACGTTACTCCTCTTTATCGTTCTCTTTAACTCCATCATCCCTCTATGAGAACGATCTGTTATTGAATGTGTATTATTCCTCTGTAAGGCAGTGTCTCTAATCCTATTAAAGGTGAGCCTTACTTTCCTTAGATTATCATCATCTGAGATCGTGAAAACGATTAAGAAATTTGATAGACCATGAATTTTACCCACTTTTAGCCATGGTATATAAGTGTTTTAATATATATTTACTACTATATAGAGTCTATTTAGAGTGTTTACAGGTTCAGGTACGTTCTGGAGAAATATGGTGATTTTGGAGCCTTTTGAGTGCAGATCTGCACAGACGCATCAGATGTTTAGCTATGGATGGAGACCTTTCCACCGTTAGATTGAGCCCATCGTTTGACACAAGATAGAGCTTTGATTTATCTTTCCAATGCTACCGATTTGAGGTCAATCAGCATCCTGTAGCAGAAGTTATGCCCGTTTTACTGAAGCGTGGTCGGTCTGCCTCGCGAGAGAAAGCTGTCGAGGAGATGAAGGACTGTCGATAGATAAAACATCATTAGTGTCGGTCGACAGTGATCCCAGAAAACAGGCCAAGGCTGTTTCGTGACCAATTTAGGCCCAGAAGTCACCACATATTACCAATATACCCCTGGACGACCTGAAACCCTATTTTACTGTTTCTAAGCCATTGTTGACGGCTATGCTTCATACTATTCTAGAGAGAGAGAGAGAGCTTAGGATTGGAGAGAGAGAGAGATCTGTACACCTTGAGAGAGAGAAGATCTTGAACTCCCTTTGTTTCTTTACTCTGTTCTGTTTATTTATCTATTGCAATATTATTCAGACTATCATAACCATGTCTTTTATGAATATGTCTGAGTAATCTCACTGTTAGATTTAGGATTCTCATAAGGTTGATATATGTATTGCTAGCTTAAACTGTTGTTAGGATGATTTAATTAGTTCTTCATCTAGTTGTTCTTACTACTAAGCTTAGGGTTGATAAACCCTGAATCTTAGATCTTAGGATTAATTGAGATCAAGCCATTGCTTGACTCAATACCTGAAAATAAACTAGTATGATCTAACTGACTAGATACATACGAGAGTTAATCTAGTGAGTTAAAGAATATAAATCAAACATGTCCGTAAAGCTTTCTGCAAGAAGTATCGATCGACGCAGCGACAGCCCTGTCGATCGATATTTTGAAAGGTGTATCGATCGATATTCGTAACGAATAATCGATCGAGAGTTTCTCGTGATTAACATACGAGAGTTGAAATCCGAGATCCTGATGAGATAATCTAATTGATTATATCTGAGTTTGAATTCAAGAACAATTAATATCAATAAACCCCTAAAGACCCAAATTAAGTTATTTACTTATCATACCTGAGAATATACCTAAATCTAGTTATTCTCCCAACTGTTAACAACCTCAAAACAAACCAATCGAGCAATAACCTTGCTCACCAATTCATTTACTGCTTTAAAACCTATAAACCAATTAATCTAGCATATTTCAAAGACCATAATCTATTGTGTAATCCTAGAGTCTCTGTGGATTCGATCCCTAAGTACTACATCTGAACCTCTTATTTGAGAGAGTAATTCACTCCTTAGGGTAATTTGAGTGATATCAAATTTGGCGCCGTTGCCGGGGACTCTTTCTTATTACCATTAGATTAAGTTTAGAATATAGTCTAGATTTTGTTACTGAATCTGCTTAAGTTTTTCCTCTTTCCCTGCTGACACAGGTACTTAAGATGGAAGACATGAATTTCGGCCCAAAATCGATCGACGCTCAGACAACAACACCGAGCGACGGGTCGACCGAAAATTCGATCGACTGTCCGCTACCAATATCGTTCGACGCCATCCTGCCGGAAGCAAGTAAGTATGTTCTTACCTGTTTCAATAATGAAAAGTAGTTCTAGGAGATCAAAAAGGTCGAGTATGCAATGCATCAAACCAAATTAATTATAGACATAGGGCTCCAATTCCTATTGGAGTAGCTTTTGTTTTGATTGCTGGACCGGAGCATCACCAAACGCTTGGAGATTGCAACAGATCTGATCGGTTCTACACTAACAGGTCTGTAATCCGTCCTCCAGCAATTCAAAGAAAAGACTTTGAACTGAAACCCAAATATTTCTCTCTAGTAAGTCGGCACCCCTTTCATGGTCTTCCTCATGAAAACCCCATAGACCATATCGAAGCACTTGAGGACTTTGTGTCTAACATCAAGATGCATGGAGTCTCTGAAGACTACCTATTTTGCAAACTCTTCCCGCACTCCCTTGCTGGAGATGCGAGGCACTGGCTGAAACAATTGCAGCCATGATCTTTGACTTGCTGGAGTGATGTCAAAAGCGTCTTCCTCAACAACTTCTTCGATGATGCACGAACCGAGGAATTTAAGAATAAGATCTACTATTTTTCTCAAGGCACCACTGAAGCTTTTAAGGCTTCTTGGTTGAGATTCAGAGCCTACCAGCGAGACTGCCCATACCATGGTTTTCCCGAAATCCAGCTACTTAATATTTTCTTCAGAGGTCTCGACTGGACATACCAAGCGACTTTGGACGCTGCGAGTCAAGGGAACTTCAAAACTAAGACCCCTGAAGAAGCTACGAGGCTCATTGAAAATGTGGCGTCTAGCACTAGTGCCAAGAACACTGATCTCGAGAGGAGGAGGATGGCCAAGAATTCAAATGAAGATCGGATATCTGAGGTGAAAGAAACGTCAGACTCAGTTCATGCTTTTGTGATTGGAGATAAGCAAGTTCGGTTTACCGATGAGAGTCAGACCTTTCTACGTGAAGGAGATGAAGAAGAACATGTAGACCTCATCAATGAAAGTGGCTTTCGCAAACAAAGACTTGCCAGTCAGCAGCAGAACATGAGCTTCACAAAGACCTACAAGGCAGAACAGACTCATAAGAGCAAGCTGGAATCTATGATGGAACAAGTTCTAAAAGGCCAGCAGAAAATGAGTACGGTTCTCGATGAAAGATTGGATTCCGTATATTCTGATTTACATGATAAGTTTGAAACTTTGAGTGACCATGTTAAGGAATTGGATAGCCAATTTGCGCATAACGCTGGGTTTGTCAGAAGGGATGAAGGATTCCTTCCTGGAAAAACTGACACCAACCCGAGACGCCAAGTTTGTGATGTGTTACTAAGAAGCAGAAAACGCCTTTCCCCGAGCGTTGTAGAAATCACTTCTGCAGAAAAACCCCCTGAAGCTGAAAAGGCAACGATTAACCTCGATGAAGAAGAGGAGGAGTTGGAAGAAGATGTGGAAATCGATCGACAAGAAGGGAATAATGTTGATCGACCGACTATGATAAATATCGATCGACATAATGAAAACAATGTCGATCGACACTCGACTCCTACCAAGCCAGCAGTAGAGAGAGTGTATAGGACTTTGCCACCCTTTCCTCCTAACAAGACGCAAACTAAGCGAGAATTAGATAAAGCGATCTGCAAGAAAGCATTCGATAAAATCACGTTGGAAATGCCACTAAGTGATGCCATAAAAGTAGCACCTTCGATTAAGAAATATGTAAAAGACATGGTATCCAACAGCTTCCCAGCTGTTGAACACAGCGTCATGATGGTTTCAGAGGATGTAAGTGCAATAATCCAAGGCGAAACCCCGATCAAGAGACCTGATCCGGTAGTTTTGTTCTAGATTGCAACATACGAGACAAGAGTTTTCCTCGATCCCTTTGTGACCTAGGATCCAGCGTGAATCTCATGCCACACTCTGTCACGATGTCCCTGGGATAGGACGAGTTCAAACCCACCAAACTAACTTTGGTTCTTGCTGATAGATCCGTTAGAATACCTGAGGGAGTACTAGATGACGTGCCAGTAAGAATTAACGACTGTCATGTACCAACGGATTTCGTTGTGTTGAAATACCAGAATGAACCAAAAGATCCCCTCATCTTAGGTAGACTATTTCTAGCTACCGTTGGTGCAATCATCGACGTCAAGGAAGGTCGGATATGTTTAAACATTGGAAACATTGCAATGACCTTCGATATGGAAAAATTGATAAAACGACCCTTAATCGATAAACAAGCCTCTTACGTGGACGATATCTCTGAGTTGGCTGAAGAATCCTTCATAGACCAATGCTCAGATAATCCCCTGAAAAAGTGCTCACATCTACTGAAGAGGAAACAATTAGCATTGACATCAGAGCTGATGAATACGCGCGATTAATGGACGCAAGTGTAGGAATAGCAAATGTCGATGATGTGGAGGATGACGATTCGGAAATCAAAATCGATCGAAATTTAAAGGCCGCTGTTGATCGACAACCATCCTGATGTGCCATGGGGTAGCGCACCGGGCAAAACAGACATGCATGGTTTGATCATGGAAAGCAGTAAAGATATATGTTCATTGTTTGACTCATATCTTCCAAACCACGAGGCTTCTACGCATGAAATCACTTGTAGAATGTTGTCAACGCAATTACAGAGCTCCTCGAAGAAGAATCAGATCAAACGGAGTTCATATGTTGACTGAGGAGAAATCCAGCCTTTGAGGTGGTTAAAGCGGATTCCAAATCAAAAATCTCTTATCTTTCTATCTTAAACACTTTGTGTTTGCTTGGATCTACCCATTGGGATTCCTTGATAATTTCTCTTAGAACCTTGAGAAGAAACTCTTGTGTGTCCATAAAATCTGAGTGAAACACGTGTGTGGGTGAGGATAAACACTTGAGAGTGTGAGGATTTTATCTACTAACTTTTGTGTTGAGATTTTCAGGTTATGATGTTTGGTCTTCAAAGGAGAAGTAAGAAGGAGAAGCCCCCACAACAATCTTTCTCTCAAACTCCATTTAAATATTCTTTGAATAATTTTGATGAGTTTGTTAGTGTGCGAGAACAGCCAGGCATATGGAGAAAAACGACCAGAGATGTGGCTGATCCAAAGAGGCGTTTGCTTCAGTTTGATGTCCAAGAGTTTTGTGATAACTTTGTGGAGGAAGTGGTGAAAACCCTCAAGGACGTCAACCAGACCCATAAGAAGATCACATCCACACGTGCACCTGTAGCTGAGTCATCCTTATTCATCAGCAAGAAATCCAAAGGTAAATCCGAAACCCATGTTGAGGAGTTGAAAGATTTTTCAGATTCTTTACCCATCTATGATAAATATGATGAAGAACCAATTGAAAGCTTGATGATTTGTGAGAAAAACTGTGATTTTCCTTCTTCTGAATCTGAGCTTATGATTGATAATGAACAAGCTATTGTGGAACTAACCGTTTTGCAACCGGAGCATCCGAGTAGTCTTGTTTTGTCTCCACAGGTTTTTGAGGAAGAACCACTGGACTATCCACATCAAGGATCACGTCTTGACTCTAGAAAACCCTTGGATGAGGATCTAGGTCCTATCTTTGATGAGGAGGACGAACCAGGTCCAGTCTTTGATGAAGAAACAACAAGCATCACATCCATCGCTATGGAGAGTCATCTAAGCTTTGATCCCGGCACAACTCCTTCCCCTTTGTCTTCTGAACTTCAAAAGCACTTTTCTGTTTTGAGTGTCCAGGAAAAAAAGGTTCAGCCTCAGAAAAGTGAAAGCATTGACAGTTCCCAACAGCTTGAGATTTGTAGAAGCATTGTTGTCCAAACCGGCTACCTTGGAAATGCCAGCGACAGAGGTTCGGTCCAAGGGGAATATCTCGACCTTAAGAAGGTCTTTTATCATAAATCCAATTTCCCTGAAGGCCAACTCAACAAGGATTCACTGAGGCTTGGAATCGCATGAAAAGCTTCACGGAGGAAGGAGTTATGATTTTTTCAAACCAGAGGTTCTCCAGTCCGTCTATCCGCGAGTACCAGACTTCTAAAAGAGATTCAGGCCCGGGAAAGAAGCAGATTGAGCCAAAACTGATCTTAGGGTTCAAGATGGATCTCTCAGCTTCTTAAAAAGACCGAAATCAGGAGAAATGGCCATGGAATTATGAAGTTATGATCCATCCACCAAAACCGGCCAGACCAAAGACAGCACAACCTTTTTCATTCAGCCAAGAACCCGGAGGTACTTTCAAAACTCCTACTTTTATTTGTGCTGATGAATCTGTTTTGAAGTTTGATATCTTGTGTGTTGAAACTGATAGACCTTGGCTTGTGTTGAGATCATTGCTTAAAAATTTTGTTGTCTTGAGCTTTGATGTCATCTTGGTTTACAACACATTCTTTGATGATTATCCTAAGAGCTTGGATCATGTTCTTGATGTCCTAAGGATAGAGAAACTCTTTGATTATTTCTTTCGCAGATTTGATGTGGTTTCCCTAGTTGTTTTGAAAGTACAGGATAAGCATGATCAATTCCCAAGGAGAGAAAGTACTGGTGAACGCCAAATGTCTTATGTATCAGGGACATGGAACTAGAAGTACTTGAGGAAAAACAAGTCAAAAACTCCAAGGAAGTTTCTGTCCATACTTTTCCTTCGTTGAATTTTATATGATTTTAAAATTCGTTTTGTCTTATTCATTTCCTTTTGATACAGGTGAAATGGATTTGAGGTCAAATCCTTTTCAAGAGGGAGGAAATGATGTGCCATGGGGTAGCGCACCGGGCAAAACAGACATGCATGGCTTGATCATGGAAAGCAGTAAAGATATATGTTCATTGTTTGACTCATATCTTCAAAACCACGAGGTTTCTATGCATGAAATTACTTGGATAATGTTCTCAACTCAATTACGGAGCTCCTCGAAGAAGAATCAGATCAAACGGAGTTTATATGTGACAGTTATGCTATTTACAAATCAGGTGATCTTCAGTTCTCGTGAATTCAGACCACCCGAGAAGCTCGAAATGGCTAACCTTCTTTCTGATGAACCAACGGCCAATTCAATCATGCAAAAGGTGATTATTCATGTTCTAAATATCCAAGAAAGCATTGGGCTTGATGGTTTTCAAAAAGATTCAAAAACGAGCTTGTTTGGGCCAAATGGAGAAACCGATAAAATATTGGCTAAGGGAAAAGATGGATTTCGACCAGGCCTCAAAGAGACATGTCTTGGCCCATATCAGGAGCATATTCTTCAATTTTGAAAGTCTTGGTCGTGGCTATATCAAGAGGCAGTCCAAGTTTCAGTCAAAGACTTTATTTAGTCAAGTCTTTGTTTTTATTTTCAATGCCTTGTTTTTAACACATTCTTCTTTGGATTTCTACAACTTGTAATCCTATAAATAAGGTCTAAGAGCCACAAAATAAAGCAGATTGTTTTCCCCTTTGTTTTGAGTTGAAACTCTTTGTTCTTTGTAGAACTTTTCTTTGTTTCTTGGTGAGTCATATCCAAGTAAACATTCCTCAAAATCGTTGGACTTGTGAGTCATATCAAGCAACGACTAGAGACCCTTCTTTTGGTGGACTTGTGAGTCATATCAAGCACTAACTGAAGGCGGGAATATCGGAGGCCTTCCGCAACCTTCGTGCGACCCTTCAATCCACCAGTTCTCCATCCGGAGTTCATATCCAAACCAGATCCAGTCGAATGAGCCGATCTTAGGGTCTTTCACATCCCCTCTAGAGAATTGGAATCCCGAAAAAGCACCAAAAATTGAGTTAAAGCAATTGCCCGCCGGACTAAAGTATGCTTTTCTCTACAATAATTTTTATCCCGTAATCGTTAATGCCAACCTAACCAACGGAGAACTTGCGTTGTTATTAAATAAACTGCGCAAGTATAGTAAAGCCCTCGGATACTCTCTCAAGGATATTCCTGGTATCTCTCCAGATCTGTGCATGCACCGGATTCACTTAGAAGACGATTCAAAATCGTCAGTGGAACATCAAAGAAGGCTAAACCCGCACTTGAAAGAAGTTGCTAAGAAGGAAATTATTAAACTTCTAGATGCTGGAATCATCTACCCAATTTCGGATAGCAACTGGGTGAGCCCCGTGCATGTTGTACCTAAGAAAGGCGGAATTATAGTGGTTAAGAATGATAAAAATGAACTCATTCCCACGCGAACTGTCCCTGGATATCGAATATGTATCGATTATAGGAAGCTAAACGCTGCCACCAGAAAAGATCACTTTCCCTTACCCTTCATTGATCAAATGTTGGAAAGATTGACAAATCACCAATACTACTGTTTTCTTGACGGATACTCTGGATTTTTCCAAATTCCTATACATCCTGACTATCAAGAAAAGACCACCTTTACATGCCCTTACGGAACATTTGCATACCGCAGAATGCCATTCGGTCTTAGTAATGCCCCTGCCACTTTCCAACGATGCATGATGTCAATCTTTACAGATAGGATAGAAGATCTCATGGAAGTCTTTATGGACGATTTTTCCGTATATGGATCCAGTTTCAAAAACTGTCTCGATAACCTATGTAAAGTCTTGGCAAGATGTAAAGAAAAAAACATCGTTCTGAATTGGGAAAAATGCCACTTTATGGTTAACGATGGAATCGTCCTAGGACATAAAGTGTCCGCTGCTGGCATAGAAGTAGATCGGGCAAAGATTGAGGTAATGACCGGCCTGCCTGCACCCACGAACGTAAAAGACGTGAGAAGTTTTCTTGGGCATGCCGGATTTTACAGGAGGTTCATACAGGATTTTAGCAAAATCGCTAGACCTCTAACCTCCCTCCTCTGTAAAGAAGTTAAATTCGACTTCTCACCAGAATGCGTAAAGTCTTTTGAGGAAATAAAGAAAGCCTTGATAACTGCCCCCATCGTACAAGCACCTAGCTGGAATCTTCCTTTCGAAATCATGTGCGATGCGAGCAATTTCGCTGTCGGAGCAGTTCTAGGCCAAAGAAAGCTACATGCAGTTTACTATGCCAGTCGAACACTTGACGAGGCACAAAAGAATTACGCAACAACAAAAAAAGAACTGCTTGCTGTAGTTTATGCATTTGAAAAGTTCCGCCAATACCTGGTTGGTTCGCGAGTCATCGTTCATACTGACCACACTGCAATTACATATTTAATGCAAAAGAAAGATGCGAAACCACGACTCCTGCAATGGATCCTTTTACTTCAAGAATTCGACATCGAGATTAAAGATAAAAGAGGAGTAGAAAACAGAGTTGCAGATCATCTTTCCCGGATACAAATAGAAGATGACAATCCTATCGATGACTTCTTACCAACGGAAAACGTTTACCAAACGGATTCATTCGTCGGAAATATTTGTCTCACTTCCGAGGAACTTTTGATCGCCGACGACGATGCTATGTCGATCGACGACGACAATGCTATGTCGATCGACACTTCAGATGATCTATATAAAGAAATAAATCCCCTAACCCTCACCTTCGATATAAAAGTAAACGTCGCATACAACGAGCTGCACCCTGACCATGATTCCCCCGTAGATGAAAGTCTGCATCGGGAAGTGCACGCAGTCGGACAAGGTTCAAAAAACAGACCTTGGTTCGCTGATATAGTGAACTATTTAGCTGCTGACATAGAACCCGAAGAGTTGAGAGGGTATACAAGGAAGAAGTTTTTAAGAGAAGTTAGGAGATATCCCTGGGACGAGCCATATCTCTACAAACATTGCTCTGACGGGATATATAGACGTTGCGTCGCCGAAACTTAAATCCCTGATATTTTATTCCAATGCCATGGATCCAACTACGCTGGACATTGTTGGGGTCAAAATCGGTCACGACGGAATCAATGTCTGAAAGTCCGTAAAAATCAGCATGAACATTTTTACGAAAAATAATCTTCGTAAAGAAATCTTTACGAAGAGCCTTGCGGTAAAATCTTGTTCTAATCTCAATCGAACCACTAAATACCGATTGTCCGAAGGCAACAGACACATATCCAAATCGGCCACGGACAAGCTCAAGTATGGCCATCGGACCACACACAATCCAAGCTCGGTCGCTACGTTGCGACCGAGCACGCACACAGCTCGGTCGCTACATAGCGACCGAGCTCCAGCCAAGATCGGTCGCTATGTAGCGACCGAGAACGTACATGGCTCGGTCGCTACGTAGCGACCGAGCACGCACACGGCTCAGTCGCTACGTAGCAACCGAGCTCAAGCCAAGCTCGGTCGCTACGTAGCAACCGAGCTCCAGCCAAGCTCGGTCGCGACCGAGCACGTACACGGCTCGGTCGCTACGTAGCGACCAAGCATGTACACGGCTTGGTCGCTACGTAGCGACCAAACTTTTCCAAAACGTCGATACAACACGAATCCATGCATTCTCGTCTACTCTTTAATGCTATCTCCCGTAGGCCATGGCTAAACCATTCTTTGTTTCTCATCACTCGAAGTCATCGGTCAAACTTTATGATAAAAACTGCGGGAAGTTTGTTTTTATCGAAGAAACCGTAATAAACGTTTCGAGTCAAAGACGGCCCAAAGAGACCTAAAACGTAACTCGAAGCCCACTTACGATTTCTTAACTTAAAACCCATAAGCCTTATGATGGTTTATGCTTGGTACGTAAGGCAAGATAAATGTCAAGTTTCCGCGGATAAATGTGAAGTTTCGGAAGATAATCACGAAGATCGGGAAAATGAGAATATCTCCATTTTTGAGCTATGACGGCTTAAGGGCAGAAGGGGAAAGGCGCAAACCGACCTAGGAGTAAGTATATAAGGAGTCATAGGTGAGAGGCAAAGGGGATGGGCGATACAGAGCAAACTTAGCACTTAGAGCATTTAGGCAACTTTCTGTTTTTATTATTTCGAGCTGCGACTCAACTAGGTTTTGCAGTCTTAGATTGTTAGAACTAGGAATCTCGCCGACAACTCTCATAGCCGAGGCTTCTACCTTGTTGTAACGCTCATACGCGAATTCGGAATAAGACACCTTTTGCTCTTTTTTACGATTTCTTATTTCTTTTCGTCTTTACTTTCGTGTTCTGATTGCTTGGCGTGTGGTTTAGCAGATATCCGGAACCTCTGGGAAATTAGGGTTTTCCTAACTTTCCTAATTTAAACGGAAATCGACAGTGCGAATTTTGGTTCCCACAGTTTGGCACTAGAAGGAGGGGTGGGTACGGATTACTCTAACTCATAGCCGCAAAACGCTTGATCAAAACAAGATCTAGAAATACGAAAGACAAAATCACAGTTTGCAACAACGCTGGTAAGACGACTCCAGCCGCCACTGCGCCTATGGCCAACGCTTACGCAAACGGCACAGTTCATGAGAAAATCAAAAACCTTGCCGCGACTTTTCGCCACAGGAAGTGCAATGAAACGAGCTCGCGATTTCTCTTTCTAAACATAAAGGGAAACGGTAAATCTTATCAAACCCCGTAAGTTTGGTTCATTACCGAACTAAAGAAATCTCAACGGGTAAGGGTTTTACCAAAACACTTTTTCCGAAAACTTTTCGGAAAAGTAAAACTTTCTCTCCCCAAAACCGCAGAAAAATCCTAGGTTAATAGCTGAAAAAGGAAGCACAGCAAATCGGGTACATAACTCGCCGCTATACTTCTTCCGACTATCTTGCGGAAAAACCCTAGGTCGGTCGCGGAAAAAAGGAAGCACAACAAATCTGGTACATAACTCCCCGCTGTACTTCTTCCGAATATCTTTCGGAAAAACCCTAGATTTATTGTATAAAGAGGAAGCGCAGCAAATCGGTTATGAAACCCCCACTGCTGTACTTCTTCCAAATAACTTTCAGAGAAACAAAGTTAGTTTCTATAGAATCACCCGAAACCTAAAACGGCTGACAAAGACTAAATAAAGCAAAACGGGAGATCGTATCCCCACCGCTAAAACGTTTTCTGAAGCCTAAGGTTTCGTAAGAATTCAAGTATCACTTCCATAGTAACAAATTCCGCGAGTTGTCGATGTTTGTCACCTAAATCTTACTTCGGAAAAAAACTACTCGAAACTTCCACGGATCAATCCCACGGATATGAGAAAAACTTCTGATTAAGTTTGGTTGCAATAATTAACCTCGTCACGGTTCTCGTACAACCAAAACTTGAAAACTTCTTTACGGAATAACCTTTGCAAAAATTAAGCTCGACAACCTTTTACGAAACAACTTTCGTAAAATTAAAATCGATAACATTGTGCGGAATAACTTTCGTAAAATTAAACTCAATATTATTTTTCGAAAAAACTCTCGTAAAACTAAAGTTGGCAACATTTGACAACCTTCGAAAGTCTAACAACAATCGTAGAAAAAGAATCTCGGATAAGTAAAGAGATGGAGCGAAATCCGAGAACCAAAATTCGCCCATCCGCCTTTCTCCACGGTCTCACCTTCCTTACTCTTGCGCCTCGATCTGTCGCCAAAATCTCATCACCTGGCAAATCTTCCGGATCATCCTTGGCACCTCCTGATCATCCTTGGCACTTCTTGATCATCCCTGGCTATTCCTAAACTCTAAAAAAGTTTTCGACGAGTTGCTCATTCACTTTCGTAAATCCAATGATACTCAGTTTGAAACATGGATCACGAAAACCGCAAATATTGACAGCAGCCTAAACACGGCCAGGAAAGCAGAGAAGTCCAGGAAGAATCTATATTCTTGCTATTCGAAATGGGCAGACAGACACGAAAAGAGTAAGGGAAAATGAGCAAGCAAAACGGAGAAGAGGCTAACCCGAATCTTCGAGAGAACTAAGGTATTTCCGACTTGAAATCAGGCTTGGAACTTTCATAGGAAATTACTAAGAAATAGAAACGCCTTTGAGACTGCCGTAGAACTTTAGGGAACTTAAAACCTAGGTGGATAGTCTAGCGAACTAAGTCTTAGGCGATTTTTCCTGTCCCTGTATATTGTTCCATGACTGTTCAGCCAGATCTTGCAAACTGATCTAAACTCTCTGAAAATCGAGAAACGATCGCCACGCATATCCAGCTCGCTTCCTAAAGAGAGAAAAAACTAGAGACACGAACGTCGTCTTAAAACCGATTCGTTTCTAGCGATTTTCTTAAAACCGACATATTCCAAGTCGTCACCCTGGAAACAACCAAATCACAGTCCCAGCGTCGTCTGTAAATCGTCTCGGATTATCGATCATTCCAAACCTCGGAAGAAGAAACGTACACAACTCTTCAAAGTATCAGTTCAAACGTTTTCTTTCGTAAAAAAAAAAGGGGAGTAGGTACATATACTATACTCGTATACTCTCAAACTTCAAAAAGTTTTGCAAATCGTCAAGAAAACGCTTTCGTCAAAGCAAATCGTCCCAAGTAGGCAAACGATAATCTAAATTTTGTCTAAACTCTAGCAACATATCCAGACGATCATGAACATAATCTCAAAGACTACACAACATTTCTTGTCGCAATCATGAGTATAGAAAACCTGTACCAATATCAAACTGAAACTGGACGATTAGCCAAAGTCTTGAAGCCCTTTCCGGCTTTAATTAAAGCCATTTTCGTATAAAATTTCTACGAGAAATCTTCAAGCATCAAAGCATTTCTTTCAGTTTCCATTGAAACCAAGTGAGTCACGGAAAAGCATCGAGAACATTTGTGACGAAGAAAACTCGAGAATAAATGTAGCATCGAGCACATTAAAGGGAACACTTTCTTCCCGATCGTTGGCTAGATCTCAACATGTAAGGGTTTTTCCAAAACACGTTTTCCGAAAACTTTTCGGAAAAGTAAAACTTTCTCTCCCCAAAACCGCAGAAAAACCATAGGTTAATCGCTGAAAAAGGAAGCACAGTAAATCGGGTACATAACTCGCCGCTATACTTCTTCCGACTATCTTGCGGAAAAACTCTAGGTCGGTCGCGGAAAAAAGGAAGCACAAAAAATCTGGTACATAACTCCCCGCTGTACTTCTTCCGAATATCTTTTGTAAAAACCCTAGATTTATCATATAAAAAGGAAGCACAGCAAATCGGTTATGAAACCCCCACTGCTGTACTTCTTCCAAATAACTTTCAGAGAAACGAAGTTAATTTCTATAGAATCACCCGAAACCTAAAACGGCTGACGAAGACTAAATAAAGCAAAACGGGAGATCGTATCCCCACCGCTAAAACGTTTTCTGAAGCCTAAGGTTTCGTAAGAATTCAAGTATCACTTCCATAGTAACAAATTCCGCGAGTTGTCGATGTTTGTCACCTAAATCTTTCTTCGGAAAAAAAACTACTCGAAACTTTCACGGATCAATCCCACGGATATGAGAAAAATTCTGATTAAGTTTGGTTGCAATAATTAACCTCGTCACGGTTCTCGTACAACCAAAACTTGAAAACTTCTTTACGGAATAACCTTTGCAAAAATTAAGCTCTACAAACTTTTACGAAACAACTTTCGTAAAATTAAAATCTATAACATTGTGCGGAATAACTTTCGTAAAATTAAACTCGATATTATTTTTTGAAAAAACTTTCGTAAAACTAAAGTTGGCAACATTTGACAACCTTCGAAAGTCTAACAACAATCGTAGAAAAATAATCTCGGATAAGTAAAGAGATGGAGCGAAATCCGAGAACCAAAATTCGCCCATCCGCCTCTCTCCACGATCTCACCATCCTTACTCTCGCGCCTCAATCTGTCGCCAAAATCTCATCACCTGGCAAATCTTCCTGACCATCCTTGGCACCTCCTGATCATCCTTGGCACTTCTTGATCATCCCTGCTTATTCCTAAACTCTAAAAAAGTTTTCGACGAGGTGCTCATTCACTTTCGTAAATCCAATGATACTCAGTTTAAAACATGGATCACGAAAACCGCAAATATTGACAGCAGCCTAAACACGGCCAGGAAAGCAGAGAAGTCCAGGAAGAATCTATATTCTTGCTATTCGAAATGGGCAGACAGACACGAAAAGAGTAAGGGAAAATGAGCAAGCAAAACGGAGAAGAGGCTAAACCGAATCTTCGAGGGAACTAAGGTGTTTCTGACTTGAAATCAGGCTTGGAACTTTCGTAGGAAATTACTAAGAAATAGAAACGCCTTTGAGACTGCCGTAGAACTTTAGGGAACTTAAAACCTAGGTGGATAGTCTAGCGAACTAAGTCCTAGGCGATTTTTCCTGTCCCGGTATATTGTTCCATGACTGTTCAGCCAGATCTTGCAAACTGATCTAAATTCTCTGAAAATCGAGAAACGATTGCCACACATATCCAGCTCGCTTCCTAAAGAGAGAAAAAATTAGAGACACGAACGTCGTCTTAAAACTGATTCGTTTCTAGCGATTTTCTTAAAACCGACATATTTCAAGTTGTCAACCTGGAAACAACCAAATCACAGTCCCAGCGTCGTCTGTAAATCGTCCCGGATTATCGATCATTCCAAACCTCGAAAGAAGAAACGTACACAAATCTTCACAGTATCGGTTCAACCGTTTTCTTTTGTAAAAAAAAAGGGGGAGTAGGTACATATACTATACTCGTATACTCTCAAACTTCAAAAAAATTTGCAAATCGTCAAGAAAATGCTTTCGTCAAAGCAAATCGTCCCAAGTAGGCAATCGACAATCTAAAGTTCGTCTAAACTCTAGCAACATATCCAGACGATCATGAACATAATCTCAAAAACTACACAGCATTTCTTGTCGCAATCATGCGTATAGAAAACCTGTACCAATATCAAACTGAAATTCGACGATTAGCCAAAGTCTTGAAGCCCTTTCCGGCTTTAATTAAAGCCATTTCGTATAAAATTTCTACGAGAAATCTTCAAGCATCAAAGCATTTCTTTCAGTTTCCGTTGAAACCAAGTGAGTCACGGAAAAGCATCGATAACATTTGTGACGAAGAAAACTCGAGAATAAATGTAGCATTGAGCACATTAAAGGGAACACTTTCTTCCCGATCGTTGGCTAGATCTACCTCTGGTTGACCAATTCGTTCCAGAAACGAATGTGTCATGAGAATCCTCTCAAAAAACCAATGAAAAACGTTCTGCGACTAGATCGTAATGAATTAAACTTCGGTAACACTCCACGAGTAACTCCAAGCAACTTTCACCTAAAATCGAAATCACAGCAGAAACGTTTCTCGTAAAACCCGCAGAAACAACGCTACTTTGACATGTGTATACATATCACCGATTTACAATCTTCGTAAAACCGGTCCCCATTACTTACACGAAAAATACTTCGTACAATCAGACCAAGTCTTACGAAGAAAATTTTGAAAGTAAACATAACTGGTTTACGAAGAAGTATATTTTGTATAGCAAACACAAAGCTGTAAAATCTAACTTTGGATGACCAATCTAAAGAGAGATCTCTTCGCATTACGATTTAATAGATCTCGTATTTTAGCCATGCGGCTCACTGGCTTCTGCGTTTCGTTCCCCTTGGTCACATCCGAGCAGGCAATCGTCCCGCAACTGACTCCGCACTGGTTCTGTATCAAACCTCTTAGGCTACGTCTTCCTCAGACAAAAACAAATCAATTTTCATAAGACTATAGGTAACATTATACGAAACATTCATCGTATAACTGAAACCTAAAGCATAGAATCGTTTTCTATGACTATCAGCCATCTTTAGACGGATAACTCTGGCAAACTTGGCCTATCAATCTCGACAAGCGCTCTTTGGCCCTCGGTCAATTACGCCTTCCAGTAAAGGTCCAAACCATAATTTGCCATCTCCTTTAAGGACGATCGTAAACTAACATGACCTTAAATGTCAAAGTACCATGGTCTAATCCTCGACCTACAACATCCTTGGCTATCTGAGTGAACACATCCTTCACGCCAAGCCAAACTATTTGAGAAACCATCTCTCCATCACTTAACGGCTAAACGACAATCTACGATTTGTCTAAGAACGTCATGAGACTATTAAGAGAATAATTATCGTATAACCCACGGCCGGAAATCATATGATAAATCTTCATAACGAAACTCAGTCCTAACAACCAAACGGTTAACGGAAAACAAAAACTTGTCGACAATCGACCAAGTTCGATACATTCCATAATTCACTTTAAGCCCGCCATGTTTTACCAATAATACGCGTCATGTAAGGAAAAATTCGTAACAAAGCTTCTAGAGCTATACGAAACATCCTCAAAAATGCACGAAATAGATCTCGAAAGGCCAACACTTCACAAAGCACTATGAAGGAAAACACTTCTTCCCATGGACAAATTTACGCGACCCCTCAGTCCTAATTCCTCGATCGCAAATCAAATTATTAGCATCCAAACAGGAACAACAATTTTGGCTGCGAACATCCGTAGACAGACCAGAATATTTCTCAAACGCAGGGCTAAGACAAAACCGTTGCAATATCGCGAAACATCTTCAAGCCCGCGAACATTTCAAGCACGAAGCGCGGCATACGAAAGAAAAAATCTATCTTCAGCATTGCGAGACGTCGCAGATGCCTGAAGAACTATTTTTCGACAAAATTACCTTCCTCGATAAATGCACCTTCTTGGAAGACCAAACAGTCATACATACTAACATCTTCTCAAACACGTATTCTTCGCGAAGACTCCAAAACGGTAATATCTACCGATAAGTTTGTTGCTGATCACAACAAACTCTTAACGTCCTAAACAGACTTAGCCATCTCATTGAGATAGCTCTCGTACACCTGACACAAGGGTAATAGCGCTATATAAAAATCCAAAATTTTGGTCAGCACTTTCGGGAGACTTAAAAATTCTCCTCGAAGAGATGCTCGATTCCTACCATACAAGTCACGTAAGCCGAGAACATATCGCGGACTTTAAAGCGGGATGGAATCAGGTCGAAAACGATACGGGAAACGTAAGTTGAAGTAGTCATCACACCCCCTAAAGTCGTGATTAGACCTAGGTCTTGCCCTAAACCCAGCACACTGGTCTCTAACATCTATAGGAATAGTATCAAACACCCTGATACGAGATCCCAAAATTTGTCTTTTGGCAAATATTCGAGCGTCTTCAGAAATCCCGCAAGTTTACACACTGCGGAAAACTCTCAAAACAGATCACGAATATAGCAGTTCACACAAAGTTAGATTACGAGATGAGAACTCGTAGTCTTCCCTCTACACCCATATAAAATGTCATCGGCAGCAACACGCCTGATAACCTCTACATATAAACTAGACCGCAAAGGTCTCGCTGAAAAACTAGTCATAAGAACCTTAACTCCAAGACGAACTACGAAAGCTTGATCCCTTCAACAAGGGTACGTAGGCAGCCGTCATAAGGCGCAGCCCCAATCTTATCGCGTTCCAATTTTAGAAGAGCGAGAAGACCACTTACCACAGACCTTTTCAACCATTAATTCAGCCTAACTCACCTAACTTGCCTAACATGCCAAGCCACTCGCTAGAACCTCACGCTAGAAGCTCATGGTTCTAACGAGCTGGGGGGCTAACTGTTGGGGTCAAAATCGGTCACGACGGAATCAATTTCTGAAAGTCAGTAAAAATCAGCATGAACATTTTTACGAAAAGTAATCTTCGTAAAGAATTTTTTACGAAGAGCCTTGCGGTAAAATCTTGTTCTAATCTCAATCTAACCACTAAATTCCGATTGTCCGAAGGCAACAGACACGTATCCAAATCGGCCACGGACAAGCTCAAGTATGGCCATCGGACCACGCACAAGCCAAGCTCGGCCGCTACGTAGCGACCGAGCACGAACATGGCTCGGTCGCTACGTAGCGACCGAGCTCCAGCCAAGCTCGGTCGCTACGTAGCGACCGAACTTTCCCAAAACGTCGATACGACACGAATCCATGCATTCTCGTCTACTCTTTAATGCTATCTCCCGTAGGCCATGGCTAAACCATTCTTTGTTTCTCATCACTCGAAGTCATCGGTCAAACTTTATGATAAAAACTGCGGGAAGTTTGTTTTTATCGAAGAAACCGTAATAAGCGTTTCGAGTCAAAGACGGCCCAAAGAGACCTAAAACGCAACTCGAAGCCCACTTACAATTTCTTAACTGAAAACCCATAAGCCTTATGACGGTTTATGCTTGGTTCGTAAGGCAAGACAAATGTCAAGTTTCCGCGGATAAATGTGAAGTTTCGGAAGATAATCACGAAGATCGGGAAAATGGGAATATCTCCATTTTTGAGCTATGACGGCTTAAGGGCAGAAGGGGAAAGGCGCAAACCAACCTAGGGGTAAGTATATAAGGAGTCCTAGGTGTGAGGCAAAGGGGATGGGAGATACAGAGCAAACTTAGCACTTAGAGCATTTAGGCAACTTTCCGTTTTTGTTATTTCGAGCTGCGACTCAACTAGGTTTTGCAGTCTTAGGTTGTTAGAACTAAGAATCTCACCGACAGCTCTCACAGCCGAGGCTTCTACCTTGTTGTAACGCTCATACGCGAATTCAGAATAATACACCTTTTGCTCTTTTTTACGATTTCTTATTTCTTTTCGTCTTTACTTTCGTGTTCTGATTGCTTGGCGTGTGGTTTAGCAGATATCCAGAACCTCTGGGAAATTAGGGTTTTCCTAACTTTCCTAATTTAAACAGAAATCGACAGTGCGAATTTCGGTTCCCACAGACATTTTGCAACCTTTAAAACGGTGTCAAAAATTCTTCAGGCTGGATTCTGGTGGCCGACCATGTTTCGCTACGCTCATGCATTCATAGCACAATGCGACAGATGCCAACGAAGGGGGAAAATCAGTAAAAGACATGAAATGGAACAGAAGTCTATTCTAGAGGTAGAAGTCTTTGATTGTTGGGGAATAGATTTCATGGGTCATTTCCCTTCTTCGTACGGGAACAAATACATACTAGTCGCTGTTGATTATGTATCCAAATGGGTCGAAGCAGTAGCTTCCCCAATAAATGACGCATCTGTAGTTATCAAGCTTTTCAAGAGCATTATTTTTCCAAGATTTGGAATTCCTAGAATAGTCATAAGCGACGGTGGCTCCCATTTTATTAACAAAGTTTTTGACGGATTACTCCGGAAGAACGGAGTTCACCATAGAGTTGCTACACCCTACCATCCGCAAACAAGTGGACAAGTAGAAGTCTCAAATCGACAGATCAAAGAAATTTTAGAAAAGACCGTAGGAAATTCTAGGAAAGATTGGTCTAGAAAACTGGACAATGCACTTTGGGCCTACCGAACTGCACACAAAACCCCATTAGGAACAACCCCATTTCACCTACTCTATGGAAAATCCTCTCACTTACCGGTTGAGCTAGAACATAAGGCAGCATGGGCAGTAAAATTACTAAATTTCGAGATCAAACCAGCTGCCGAAAGGAGACTAATGCAGCTTAACGAGCTGAATGAAATAAGACACTTAGCCTATGAGAGTTCAAAGATCTATAAAGAGAAAACAAAAGCATATCATGATAAAAAGATCATCTCCAGGCAATTCGAACCAAATGATCAAGTGCTGTTATATAACTATCGGCTTACACTGTTTCCCGGAAAACTCCGATCTCGTTCGTCAGATCCTTTCACTGTTGTGGATGTCAAACATTATGGAGCCATCACACTTATAAACGATAAAGGAGAAGAATTTACAGTGAATGGTCAACGAGTGAAAC
Source organism: Brassica napus (assembly GCF_020379485.1). Taxonomy (NCBI): domain Eukaryota; kingdom Viridiplantae; phylum Streptophyta; class Magnoliopsida; order Brassicales; family Brassicaceae; genus Brassica; species Brassica napus. The sequence continues at coordinate 39,365,420 of NC_063452.1, read as the reverse complement.
ACTATTGGGCTAAACCGCCAATTAGCAGGCCTTTAAACTTAGGCCTTCTTCCTAATAATTAGACAGATCGGACCTCGAGTCGAGCTCAAGACTTAAAATAAGCGCTGAATGGGAGGCAACCAATTTCTAGTTTTAGAATATTTAGGATTTAGTTAAAATTAATTTAAAAAAAAAAAATCCGAGTAGACGATTATAAAATCGACCGATGAGAGCATGTCGATATCGATCGACAGTACATCACCTGCAGCGACCGATGGTAACTCCTTTCCATCGATCGACACTTAACCCGGTCAGGTATATCATTCTAACTTGTTAAATTGTGTACTTATGATTAGTTATCACCATAACTCCGACTGGATATACACTAGGGACAGTGTAATTTAAGTCTGGGGGATGTTTACTGATATCTAGTTTATTGTGAGTCTTATCAAATGTTTTCAAAAGAGTTTTATTGAGTCAAGAAAGAGATAATGAACTTATTAGATTTTTGCTTGTTATCTAACCACTCTTTAGCACCATTCTAGACTTACTGATTGCAGATAGTACTAAAGATACTAAAGTGGATCATCCTGTCAACTATTCATACTTACTGAGATTGTTCGAAGGAACCAAAGCTGACCTCCAACATTAAACTTGACACAACTGCTTATCTTGGGGCTTGGTATACATAGGATCGGATTCTTCAAACAAGTCTGGAAGGTAAAGCCTTGTGTAGATTTATCACCTTTTCTCTCTCTATTTCGACCCTAGATTTATAGGTAGAGATATTTATTTAAAAAAAAAAACCAAAAAAGAAAGAAAGAAAAAAGAAAAAAAAAGAAAAAGAAAAAATTATAAATATATATATAGGTGTTAGTTATGTGGAATCCGAACATGACTTGGTGGCTACAACCATTAAGGCTTGCTTCATAAGGATTCTAACAAAAAGAATTCGAACGAGACTTGGTGGCGGCAATCATCAAGGTTCGATTCACATGAATTCTTGGATATAGGTCAAAAAGAAGTGAACATGACTTGGTGGCAACCACCATTAAGACTTGATTCATGGAAGCCTGTCCAATCTTGGTCAATGATCCTGCAATGGAAGCAGACTTTGACTAAAAAGAGAAATTAGTAGAGAGAAGAGATATGAACTAACTTTTACCTGCAGATCCAGATACTTGTTTGAAAATCCTTGCATCCTGTGATCGATACTCCCGAGGTAAAATCTGCACTTTTATTTATGCTAAGAAATGAGGTTGGTAGAGGGGAATGTCAGACATGATTTGCTAAGTTGCTGGCTAGGTGAATTTGGTTGCTAAGCTAGGATATGGTATAATGTGCTTTTGTGATTAGGACTTTTTAGATGTGGATTGAAATATTGCAAATGTGATGATTCTAAGTTTTAAATCATGAGAATCCCTGTTGTTTTCAAACCTCTCTCAGAGAGACTGCTCTAGTATGTTTTGCTTGAGGACAAGCAAAATAGTAAGTCTGGGGGAGTTGATAGACCATGGATTTTACTCACTTTTAGCTATGGTTTATAAGTGTTTTAATATATATTTACTACTATATAGAGTCTATTTAGAGTGTTTACAGGTTCAGGTACATTCTGGAGAAATATGGTGATTTTGGAGCTTTTTGAGTGTAGATCTTCACAGACGCATCAGATGTTTAGCTATGTATGGAGATCTTCTCTCCGTTATATTGAGCCCATATTTTGACACAAGATAGAGCTTTGACTTAGCTTTCCAATTCCACCGGTTTGAGGTCAATCAGCATCCTGTAGCAGAAGTTATGCCCGTTTTACTGAAGTGTGGTCGGTATGCCTCGCGAGAGGAAGCTGTCGAGGAGATGAATGACTGTCGATCGATAAAACATCATTGGTATCGGTCGACAGTGATCCCATAAAACAGGCCAAGGCTGTTTCGTGACCAATTTAGGCCCAGAAGTCACCACATATTACCAATATACCCCTGGACGACCTGAAACCCTATTTTACTGTTTCTAAGCCATTGTTGACGGCTATGCTTCATACTATTCTAGAGAGAGAGCTTAGGATTGGAGAGAGAGAGATCTGTACACTTTGAGAGAGGAAAGATCTTGAACTCCCTTTGTTTCTTTACTCTGTTCTGTTTATTTATCTATTGCAATATTATTCAGACCATCATAACCATGTCTTTTATGAATATGTCTGAGTAATCTCACTGTTAGATTTAGGATTCTCATAAGGTTGATATATGTATTGCTAGCTTAAACTGTTGTTAGGATGATTTAATTAGTTCTTCATCTAGTTGTTCTTACTACTAAGCTTGGGGTTGATAAACCCTGAATCTTAGATCTTAGGATTAATTGAGATCAAGCCATTGCTTGACTCAATACCTGAAAATAAACTAGTATGATCTAACTGACTAGATACAGACGAGAGTTAATCTAGTGAGTTAGAGAATATAAATCAAACATGTCCGTAAAGCTTTCTGGAAGATGTATCGATCGACGCAGCGACAACCCTGTCGATCGATATTTTGAAAGGTGTATCGATCGATATTCGTAACGAATAATCGATCGACACTTTATCGTGATTAACATACGAGAGTTGAAATCCGAGATCCAGATTAGATAATCTAATTGATTATATCTGAGTTTGAATTCAAGAACAATTAATATCAATAAACCCTTAAAGACCCAAATTAAGTTATTTACTTATCATACCTGAGAATATACTTAAATCTAGCTATTCTCCCAACTGTTAAAAACCTCAAAACAAATCAATAGAGTAATATAACCTTGCTCACCAATTCATTTACTGCTTTAAAACCTATAAACCAATTAATCTAGCCAATTTCAAAGACCATAATCTATTGTGTAATCCTAGAGTCTCTGTGGATTTGATCCCTAAGTACTACATCTGAACCTCTTATTTGAGAGAGTAATTAACTCCTTAGGGTAATTTGAGTGATATCAAAAAAATTTCTCCGAAATGGCTAATTGATTGATTCTCTTTTCCGATCTGAAGTCCGTCTAGTCGATGCTCATCCACCGTTCAAGTGCGATTGCTTCGGTTCTGGGAGACCATAAACGCCAGATGCTGCGGGAACTGATGGGCGTGGATATGCTCTTACTGGATTCAAAGGTATTTCTTTTAAAAACTCATGTTCATATTTAGGTTGAACTATTCCCGCGTGTAATCTCACCATTATCAAGGTTTTGAATGTAATCTTTGTTAGGTGTTTATAATCGTAAACTCATGTTAATAGTGTTCTAAGAATTTCATCTTGATTAAGATGTTTCTATTTTATAATCATTGTTCATATTTTTCTTAAAATAAACATATGTTCAAAGTGTTCTTAACTCATGTTCATCTTAATTTACAAATTTTTTGTTGATTATGCTTCTTTCTCAATGTGATTCTCTACGCAGGTCAAGACGGAAGTCACTTTGAACCAAGGCCTGTCTCACCACCAATTCCAAATAAATGTGACTGGGAAACTGAACCTGCTGAGGTGGATTTCCCTAATAGCGCCATGATCGGAAAGGTTTTGTATATTCTTCTGAAGACAAGTTTTGATCTTAATTATTGATAGTTTTTTGAGTATAGTATCATACTGTTTAGTTCAATGCAACCTAGTTTGTGTAATGAGTTTCATTTTGGCTAATTGGGAAGTTGGTCACATTTTCTGTCAGGAATTTTTTGGTGAGATTGTCAAAGCTTTTATTGGACAGGAACACCAATAGCAGTGAAACGTATTCTTCCATCTCTCTCAGATGATTGACTGGTTACGTAAGCTTTTACCTCTCTCTTTTGCTATATCAACTGAATTTCCTCTAAGTATTTTAGCTGGTACCTTGGTAACAGTCTCTCCTAAGAGCTTGAGATCCGCTGATATAAAAAATAGTTTACATTCCTTCTGTTTTGTTTTTACTCGATCTGATAAACTATTTAAGTTACACATATCTGCAGTTTGGTCCTTTCTCTTTTGATTCTTAAGCTCGAGGTTCACCTTCTCCTTCTCCTTCGTCTTGGTGCTTCTTCGAGAGGCTCGACTTCGTGATCGGTCCGTCGCGGCAAAGAAATCCACCGCTGCCGGAGGTTTAAAATCGGTGTTGAAGAATCCGACCGGATCTAAATCGAGTGGAAGCTCTTTCGAGGATGATGATGAGGTGGGTGATTGGGGGTATGTGGTGAGGCAGCATCAGAGAGTGGAGGATGTGGATCTGAGTGGAGGTGAAGGATCTTCATGTAGGGATCTGGCGAGATCGATTATGAAATTAGGAGAGTTGTACGAGAGGATTGAAGGGGCGAAGCAGAGGATGATGATTGAGTTGGATACGCCAATGATGGAAGCTGCTCAGGAGCTTGAGTTGTAACGGATGAACATGTTGATGGATATGCAGATGGAGCTTGAAAGATCCAAGCTTGGCAAGCGTAGAGTTGCTGCTTCAGGTAAAAATATAAACTTTCTTTGTCTCCGCTTAGGAAATTGTGAATATATGTGAAGTTTTGATTCTTATGTGCTTTTATATGTTGAAACTTTAGCTTGTGAGGTTTCTGATTGTTGATTTGGAATTGAGTTACTGAAAACTTGAATTGTGCTTTTTTGTTGTTGTTGTATAGGTAAGAAGTTGTACGGATTAGATTAGATTGTGTAGAAGCTATACTGTGTTAGACAAAGAGCAGTGGTTGGATTTGAGAGCTCATTCGGAATTAAAGAAACTGTTATTATTCTTCTCATTTTTTTTACGAAAGAAACTATTATTATTCTTACTCACTACGTTTCAAGTTAGAGCAATTCTTTTTCTCTTATGTTTACTTCTCTTCTATAAGGTACATTGATAGCAAAGCAGATTGGTCAAAATATCTCATATAAACTAAAATCATCTAAATGATCATAAAATAACTAAAAACAAATACTAAAATTCATTACAAGAATTAGATCTCCAATATACGTTCAAATTAACTCTTACTAACAACCTTATCCAAATTAACTCTTACATACACAAGAAAGATAAAAAGGTGAAAGTTGTGAAGAAAGTAATATTACTCTTTGATTAATATAAAAATTCCATTTGAAGTTGTGTTCACCTGACGTGGAACACAATGTTTTACCCGAACTCAAACTTATGGTTTTGTTCACACTGGAGAGAAATGTAATGGGAACGAATACAAAAAAAACTTATAAGTCAAAGTGTATTTACAGTTTTTCAAACAAATAATTTTAGACAAATGACATTTAAAAAAAATTGCAATTTTTGAGTTAGTTACAATACATATAATATTCCATACTATATCTACAATAAAATATTAAATTTTATATATTTAGTTATCTACAGTATATAAATGATCAATACAATTTTGGAAGGAAAAAAGTTAAAGTTAAAATCAATATGACGGAACTGTAAAAATTATTTTATTTATTGAAAAAAAAAATCTACAAAATATTTAATTAAAACTTTAAAATTTTAAAAACTAATAGAAAAAAATAAAAATAAACTCAAATTACTTACACATTAGTAAACAAATATAACTGAGCTTCAAAAGTCGTAGATTACTTTTGCATCGAAAGTATCTTCTTCGCAGCTAAGAAACGATCTTAAACGAACTGAAATATTTGAAATGGAATTTTATAACTATATATTTAAATGTTAATTTATAATATAAACAATTAGATTTACACTTTCACTATTTTACTCACCTTTTCAATATCATATTGAGCTTAACTAAACAGTAACAAAATACGTACATATAGAACTCAGTTTATCCATACAAATGATAATCATGAAAACCACAAGTTCATTTTTGAGAACCCAATTTATAACAACTCACAATTAACAGATCAATTATGGGTTTAGAATTATCAAAAAACATGCTACGGGAACACCATCTACACCTCATTCACACAATATATTATGTTAATATACATATTCTTTACACACCTTAACATTCTTAAAAATCATAGAGATATTATACTTTTTTTTTGCATACGCTTACACGAAATAAACACAAAAAATATATATGTAATTATATATTATATATATTACACGTAAAGCATATCATGCGCGTAGCGCGGACCGATCCTAGTATTGTTATATTAAGGTGAATTATTATTTGTATTGAAAGTTGATTTCGTTCTAATTATGTAGTTCTCAATAATCTATTATTTGGTGCACTTTAGGATTATTCGGATATTCAGTTCTGAAAAGTAACTAAATTTGATCCGCACATCTGTGTAGATGTTTGTTTAACTTTTGTAAACATACAATATATATATATATTTATTGTACATAAATATTGTTATATTATTGGTGGATTATTATTTGTATTGAATGTTGTTTTCTTTCTTACTGTGTTGCTCTTGAAAATTCTATTATTTGGTTCATTTTGGATTATTCCGATGTTCAGTTTTGAAAAATAACTATATTTTGATTCGCACACATGTGCTGGTGTTTGTTTAACTTTTGAAAACATATAGTAATATTAATTGTACGTTAATATTTTTATATTAGGGGTGGATTATTATTTGTATTGAATGTTCTTTTATTTCTTCTTATGTACTATTTTATATAATATTGAGTTTGTTTTGTATTGAATGTATTTTTAACTAATGGTATTAAAGGTATTGAAAAACTAATGGTATTAAAGGTATATGCCCTTTGATATCCTATGGAAGTAAATTTTAAACTAGACGAGTATAAGTAAAACAAGTTTTTGATAGGCTAAACGCGGATTTTCATTTAAATTTCAATTTTTAAAATTATATGAAAACAAATTGTTATCAGTATACTCGTCTATCTAAGAACATATATATCTTATTTGAAAACAATATATAAACCAGAAAATATAATTAAGAAAAAAATCTTATAGGATTAATAGCAGATATTTCATTACAGTTTAATTAACTTCAAAATTTGAAATGAGATGTTAATCAATTCTTAAAATCTAATTGTTAAATAATAAAATGAACTATTCTTCTCCTCCTAAGACAAGATATCTATCGAATTTGGGGTTGGTAGAAATCAACTCAAACAGAAAACTATTTCAGAGTACCCATATAATCAGATGAATGAATTCGAGTGTGCATGATCATACTCAAGCTCGACAAAAGGTATCATTTCTCTGTCCGTCTGGCAATGATGACACAATATGGTAATATTTCCTTTTTATTAGCTCTATATATTTAAGAAAAATAACCACTATTGTAGGTTTACTAACAAAAACTAGATCGCAAGAAATATTACAAAGATCATGAAAAAGACATTTAAGGGGCCTTGGTATAGCTGGAATGTGTTGATCAAGATTCCATAAACATCTGGTTAATGATTTCTATGTAAATTTCTAAAACAGTTTTTACTAATTGAAAACATTAATTTCAGTATCAACTTATGCTTAACTGTTTCACTTTTTAACTTGTAGCATTTTTACAATTCAGATTTAAAAGTGACTCCATATATGATATACCATAGATTTTACTCACTTTTAGCCATGGTATATATGTGTTTTTAAATACATTATAGTTGTTCTGGAGTCGTTTTAGTATATTTTCAGCTTATGGAGTGATTTGGAGGAAAGTGGTGATTTTGGTGCATTTTGGAGATAAAATGATAAAGACTCGTAGCTGACCATTGACCAGCCTAGCGATTGATGATCGAGGATGATAATCGATCAACACACACTCTGTATTGTCGATCGACGGCGAAGCGAGCAAAGGCATGATTGGTTCCAGCCGACTTTAAGCCCAAGTCCCATAAGAATTACCAGATTACCCCTGACGAATTTTAACATAATATTTATGTGCTCTGCCATTGTTCTAGGCAACACGTGCTCTCATACTTTCATACCGCAAAATACTTAAGAGTCTTAGGTTTGGAGAGAAGATCCAAGAACTCCTTCACAGATTTGTGATTGGAACTCTAGTTTTCTACTCTATTCTATTTATGCAGTTTTCATATTTCTTTGTGATGAATTGCTTAGCTATATCTGAGTAGTTCTCTTTGTTAGATTTATGGTTCAGATATTCATGAGGGATTAGCCCAAAATATAGAATTGCTAAGTATTAGAATATCCATCAATTAAATTGTTTTCAATGCATGTGTTGTAGAGTAGCTAACTATGACCTTGCCTAGATATTAGGGCGCAAGCGGAAGCTTGGTTCTCTGTCTGAATTAGTTTAGATTGTTCTAGGATTGCTAGAAACAAGCGGAAAGTGATTTAGTTAAACCTAGTGAACACGTCAAACCCGTGCGTTAAAGCTCTCTGGAAGGTACGTCGATCGACAACTCATTAGTTGCATCGATCGACGGGTTGAAAGGTTTATCGACCGATAACCCGTTGTTGGTATCGATCGACACTTTCTCAAGACCAACAAGCGACGGCTGAGGTCTTCGATCCGGCGATATATAACCTAAAAATACGAAAGTTGATCGACTATTCTTATTGTTTGAGTTCTAGAATATCCAATATATGCTTAGTATATATATCTCTATAATCATGATTGTCTGAATAAAAACCCTAAGTCTAACGCTTTCCATATCTGTCTTAAAACTCCAATCAATCAACTGAACAATTACTTGTTCACAACCCTGCTATTTACATTTAAACATGTTTGTCTAGCTTAACTACATAACTAGTATATCTATTATATGCCATAACACGTAGCGATCCTTCTCGAGCTTTTGTCCGATGATTCACGCTTCTTCCGCAACGCTTTTCGTAAAGAAGAATTTACTTCGAAAAAATATTTGTCGAAGAATTTTTCTTCTTCGGGGATTTGGACGTTAACTTCGTCGTAACCGTTTTCAACCCCAACAGTTAGCCCCCCAGCTCGTTAGAGTCGAGACTCTTGTGGGCGGTTTGACGATTTTGGCGAAGTTAGGCGTATTGAACGAAGTTTACTTCAAACTCCGCGGAAGAGAATTCTCGAGAAAATGTTTATTTAAAAAAAATATAAAATCCCGAGCCCATACTTCTATAAGTAGTGAGCTCTTGTCATTCATTTGCTTCACACCTTTCCTTCTTCAAACCTTCAAAAACTCTCTAGCTCCAAATCTCTTGTTTTTAAGATGTCTTCTTCCCATGGTGACAAGCGAAGTTCCGATGTGGAGATGGGCGAGGCTACATCTCCGGCGCTGATTCCGACCTCTCCGGTCGAAGCGCCGGCTTGCGTTGCCGATCATCTCTCCTTTCGAGAGAAATTAGTTCGTCGCCAAGCTGAGAAAGAAAAGGTTCGAGCCGGCGCCGAGTTACCGTCCTCTTCTGCACTGGCCGTTGCTCCGGGTCATGGGACTGAGGGCGTAACTCCGCGAGATACGGGAACTCTCGCAGGCTCGGTTGTTCCGGATGCTTCGGCTTTACCCGCTGGATCGTCCACGACTCCGATTCTCGTTGAAGATAAGGGGAGGGCCGCTGACTCTATGCTGCCTCCTCCGGCCAGGAAGGAGATCGTTCTAGCGATGCACGCTCCTAGTGTTGTTCCGGTTACTCAGCCTAAGGGCCGGAAGAGGAAGTTTACCAAGGGCGGTGACGGGGAATCTTCGCAGCAAGGAGGCTCGAGCATATCGTCGGGGCTTCACGGAAAGGTTTGTCGCTCACTCACTTTCTTGATTGTTGTATATTTTTCTAAAAGACAAAGAATCTCTAACTTTCTTCTCGTTTCGCAGTTCGTGTCGTTGATCGACAGGATGATCAGCGAGTGCGGTTCTGAGACCAGTTGTCTTGCCGGGGAGTTGTTGGAACTTCAGGGTGGATGGTCCGAAACCGAGGCCATGCTGACGGCCGTCAAGGGTTCTCACTCCGTGAAAGTGTCGAAACTTGAGATCACGATAGGGGAGCTCGAGAGGGACCTCGGGAAGACGGCGAGTTCATTGCTCAAGGAGAAGAAAGCCAGGACGGCCAAATCTTTGGAGGTTCGTCGTCTTTAGCGTCAGATTGAGAATGATGCAGGATTAGTGAGCCGCGGGATTCGAGAGGCCAAGGACGCTCTTAGTTCTGAGTTCCAAGCTCGCTTGGCGAAGATCTCCGCCTTTCTGGGCTCTCTCGAGTGCATTCGGAACAGAGAGTTAGCCTTGGCGACGATCGAGGGCGGGATGGTCGTGGTTTAGTCGTTCCAAAGTGAGACTCCTCCGACCTTAGAGGCCGAAGAGGCCCGACTGTCCGGCTGCAAGGGAGATCTGGCAGTCGTGGATGGAAATTTCGATCTCATCCTAGCTGACCTGAAATCCGCGTGCCTCCTTCTGATGTGTTCGGAAGGCCCTGAGGGGAAGGATCCGGTACTCGGGGGTGACGCGGCTCCAGTTTTAAGATGAAGCGACGGGTGAAGAGGAGCGTGAGCTCTGAGGATGACTTTGGTTAGATCTCTTGCGGGAGATTTTTTTTTATGTTTGATGTTTCGGCCTTAAATGGCCTTATTTCGTGTTTCGGGACTGGCCGTGTGTGGCTTTGAATCCTCACCGCTCTGCGGCTTTTATGACAAGATGGCCGAGTTGCATTTTTCATAAGCTTACGTATAGAGTGGAAGAAGGGTGATGAGTTGTCGTCTCATATCCTTTTTCGATGTGAAATGTTTTGATCGAGATCTGTTTCGAGAGTTTTTCCGCGAGGTATCGACTCCGCAGGATATCTGAAGATGTCGAACATAAACATAGAGGCATGGTTTTGGGATCTCGTATCTTTTGGATATCATGCCTTGAGATGTTAGAGACCAGTGCGCTGGGCTTAGGGCAAGACCTAGGTTTACTTTCGGTTTAAGATTTTGTGCGGTGACTAGCCGGCTATCGATTTATCTGTCGCGATTTTAACCTGATTCGTACCGATTTAAAGTCCGCGATAGGTTCTCGGCTTATATGAATTGTTAGATACGAATCGAGCATCTCTCCGGAGACAATTTTTAAGCCAACCGGAAGTGCTGAACCAAAATTTCGGGTTTCTTTTATAGCGCTATTATCCTTGTGTCGGATGTACGAGAGTCATCTTCGTAAGATGGCTATGTCTGTTTAGGACGTTCGAGAGTTCGATGTGATCAGCACCGAACTTGGCGGCAAATGCCGTTGTTTAGAGTTTCTGCGCAAGATATTTGTTAAGAAGTTCATCATTTTTTGATGGAGTGTCCGTTTTCGTCGTTCGGAAGAAGCAATCCTTGAAGCATCTCTCGCGACGTCTCGCGATGCCAATGGCGGCTTCTTCCTAACGGCTGATTTTTTTTTTTGAAATTCGAAAATGTTTCGCGGATAACAGATAATTTGCTTGGTTGAGATATGTCGGAAACATCGAAGGTGTGGTCGGATGTTTTAGAGTTTGGGAGTATACGAGTATACGTATCCAATCCCCCCCCTTTTTGATGAGGGGGACAACTGAATTTGCCTTTTGACAAACTGCCTACGTACTCCTTATGGAGATCAAGCCGTCTCGTAGTTCGGTGATTTCGAGTTGGTCAGTGATAGTATTTTTTGAGATGCATCGCGTTCCAGGTCCTTGGAATTTTTATGCCTTGCATGTTGGCTATTTCGTAGGAGCCTGGTCGGATGATTTTTTCGATTTTATAGGGTCCTTCCCAGTTTGCTCCAAGTTTTCCCGCGTTTCGTTCAGCGGTGTTTTGGAAGACTTTGCGAAGGACTAGATCTCCCTGATTAAATCTGTTATTCCGTACGTTGGAATTGTAGTACTTCGCGGCTGCGTGTTGGTAATTTTGGATTCGGGTGAGCGCTCGATCTCGGCGCTCGTTAATGAGATTGAGGTCGTCGAGGAGCATTGCGTTGTTGAGCTCCTCTCGTTCGGGAAGTAATCTTCTTCGAACACCGGAGAATTCTACTTCTGCGGGAATCATGCATTCCGTTCCGTACACCAGAGCGAAAGGGGTTTCTCCTGTTGCTCGCCTCGGGGTGGTACGGTGGGACCAGAGGACTCCCTCGAGTTCGTCGGCCCACCTGCCTTTTTTTTGCCTCTAAGCGTTTCTTTAGTCCGTCGAGAATGGTTTTATTAATCGTTTCAGCTTGTCCGTTACACTGCGGATATCTGGGCGTTGATTTGTTAAGCCGTATCTTCTATTTTTTCGCAGAACGCCTCGAACCGGGTGGAGATAAACTGAGATCCGTTATCGGTTACGATTTCGTAAGGAACTCCATGCCTACAGATGATGTTTTTCCATACGAAACTTTAGACTTGGACATCTTTTATACTTGCGTACGAATCTGCCTCTACCCATTTTGAAAAGAAATCGGTGAGGACTAAAAGGAAACGCTTTTGCTTTGAATTATGAAGGGGACCGACGATGTCCATGGCCCAGCGCATAAATGGATAGGGCGATGTGATGGAGGAGAGGACTTCGGCTGGTTGTCGGATGGTTGGAGCATGCCTCTGGCATTTTTCGCATTTTCGTGCGAACTTCTCGCAATCTCCGATCATCGTTAGCCAGTAGTATCCATGGCGTTTGATTTTCACTGCCAGTGATCTTCCGCCGGAATGATTGCCGCAGGACCCAGAATGTACTTCTTCCATCACTTTTTTCGCTTCTTCCCCTTCCAGGCACGTCATGAGTGGTCCGGAGAATCTCCATTTGTAAATTTTTGCCGTCTACTGTTACGTAGTGCACGGCCTGTGTTCGGACTTTGCGGGCTGCCCATTTCTCGGTGGGCAGGCGTCCGTCGACAATGTAGTCTTGAATTTTCTGCAGCCACGGGGTATCGCAGCCGTAATCAGATTTCTCTGATTGCGGTTGTATTGCAACTTCTTCTTCTTCGTCATCTTGACCTTCTATGAGGTTGATGACGATTGGTGGTCCGATGCTCGGGTGTTCGATGAACTCGACCGGGATTACCCTTTTAGGTCCTGGATCAGAACTTGATGCTAAGGCCGCAAGAGCATCTGCCTGGATGTTTTCGGAATGGGGAATTCGCGTGAGGGCAAAACAGTCAAACTTTTGAGCTAGTTTTCGGACCAGTTTGAGGTACGCATCCATCCGTTTGTCCCTGGCTTCATACTCTTCGCTGTACTGACTTACCACTAACTGGGAATCGCAGTACGCGTGGATGTTTCGTATCTTCAAGCCGTGAGCCAAACGCAGTCCTGCGACGAGTGCTTCGTATTCGGGTTCGTTGTTTGAGGCATGGAATTCCAGCCTAAATGATTGCTCTAAGATCTTGTTCGTTGGAGATGTGAGGCGAATTCCAATGCATGATCCCTGCTTGGACGAGGATCCGTCGACGTGAAGGAGCCAAGTGGAATTTGGTTCCTCGTTGGTTATGGTCTCGGTCGGTAATTCGACCAAGAAGTCCGCAAGCACTTGTGACTTCGCTCAGTTCTACCGCCCATTTGGCTAATCGGCCCGATTGACTCGGGCTATACAGGATCGTTCGTAGGGGAAAAGTCGTGAGGACGACGATCGTGTGGGAATGGAAATATGGTCTTAGTTTTCGGGCCGATGTTACGACCGCGCATGCTAATTTTTCCATTAGCGGGTATCTAGATTCGGCATCCAGCAAGGTTTTGCTGACATAGAAAATAGGTTTCTGTTCGCCGCGTTCTTCCCTGATTAACACGCCGCTCACAACTGTTGCTGATACAGCGATGTACAAGAACAAAGGTTCCCCCTCCACTGGTTTTGCGAGGACTGGAGGGGAAGCCAAATACTGCTTCAGCTGTTGGAAATCGTTTTTGCATTCTTCCGACCATTCGAACTTTTTATTTCCCCGTAAGACATCATAGAAAGGCAGGCACTTGTCTGTCAATCGCGAAATAAAACGGTTAAGTGCCGCAACTCTCCCGGTCAACCTCTGGACTTCCCGCTTATTCTTCGGCGAAGCCATCTCGATCAGTGCGTTGATCTGTTTTGGATTAGCCTCGATGCCACAGAATGTGACTAGGTAGCCGAGGAATTCCCCTGATGCCACGGCGAATCTGCATTTTGTCGGGTTGAGCTTCATGTTATGGGAATTTAACTGCGCGAAACATTCCTCGAGATGTGATACGTGATCCTTTGCTTGGAGGGATTTGACGAGCATGTCGTCGATATAAACCTCCATCATTTTACCGAGTTGTTGATAGAACATACGGTTCACGAGTCGTTGGTAAGTTGCGCCAGCGTTTTTGAGGCCGAAGGGCATTACCTTGTAGCAATAGGTTCCGCGATCGGTAATGAACGCAGTCTTTTCGCGATCGTCAGGGTTCATCATAATTTGGTTGTAACCTGAGAAGGCGTCCATGAAAGACAGAAGTTCGTTTCCTGCCGTTGCTTCTACCAATCGATCGATGTGCGGCAGGGGGAAACTATCTTTTGGACAGGCCTTGTTTAGGTGGGTAAAATCCACGCAAACTCGCCATTTTCCGTTTTTATTTTTGACTATTACGGGGTTGGCGAGCCAGGCTGGATACCTCACTTCTGTTATTCACCCGACTTTAAGCAATTTTTCGACCTTGTCGTTGACCGCGGAAGCTCGTTCAGGTCCTAGCTTCCGCCTTTTTTGTTTGACGGGCTTGAAAGTCGGATCGATATTTAATTCGTGACCCATGCGAAAGTATTGAGGTTCTTTTTTAGACAGGTTATGAGCTCTGTCCTCAAAGGCTCGCGGAGATTGGCTCCGATTTCGACGCATCGTTCCGGAGATGCTTCGTCGAGACAGACTGTGACCACAGGCTCGCAAGTTGGTTCGCGTTTTTCCTCTAGGGCCGCGATGTTACGAGACTGCCAGTGGAGTTCAGCCGAATCTTGACTTCGCGAACCTTGGTCGGAGACCTTTTTCTACGTTTTTCTAGGAGCGGTCTCGAGGTCTGGTCTTTTTCGTTTTTGTTCTGCGGCGTAACACACCTGTGATACTCTTGGGTTTCCTCATATTACCTCGATTCCGTTAGGGGTTGGAAACTTGAGGCAAAGATGATACGTGGGTGGGATGGCACGCATGTCGTTCCCATGATAACGTTGTAAGATGCAAGACGGTCAACAACTAGAAACTCTGTGACTCTAGTCACAGTTCCAGCTTTGACTGCGAGATTAATCGATCCGTAGGCTATGGTCGTTTCTCCCGAAAGTCCCAGTAGTGGGCTAGGGTATTTCACGATTTCGAATTGATCGATGCCCATTTTCTCGAGAGTATCTTTGAAGATGATATCGGCCGAACTTCCGGTGTCGATTAGTACCCTTGCGACGTCGATATCTCGGATCGTCAGTTCGATAACAAGGAGATCGTTTTGAGGTTTGGCTCGATCGACCGTTGCTGCCACCTTGAACGAGATGACGTTCGCGAACGTTGAGTCTTACATATCGCTCCTGATCGTTGAGTGTTTTTTGCGGGTTAGAATGATCCGTGTCCCCCCTCCTTCTAGCGCCAAACTGTGGGAACCGAAATTCGCACTGTCGATTTCCGTTTAAATAAGGAAACTAGGAAAACCCTAATGACAACACACGCCAAGCAAATCAAAACACGATAATGACAACGAAGAAGTATAAAAATCGTAAGAAGAGAGCAAAGAGAAGTCTTATTCCGAATTTGCGTATGAGCGTTTACAACAAGGTATAAGCCTGGGCCCGAGAGCTGTCGGTGAGATTTCTAGTTCTAGCAACCCTAAGACGGCTAAACCTAATTGAGTCGCAGCTCGAAATAACAAAAACGGAAAGTTGCCTAATTGCTCTAAGTGCTAAGTTTTCTCTGAAAAAGTTCCTCCTCATGCCTCTTGCCTAGGACCCCTTATATACTGGCTCCAAGGTCGGTTTACGCCTTTCCTCTTCTGCCCTTAAGCCGCCATAGCATAAAAATGGAGAAATTCCATTTTTTCCGATCTTCGTAATTATCTTCAAAATTTCGTATTTATCCGAGGAAACTTGACATTTATCTTCCCTTGCGGACCAAGCGTAAACCGACATGCGGTTTACGGGCTGTTGGTTAAGAAATCGTAAGTTGGGCCTCGAGTCGTGTCTTAGGTCCCTTTGGGCCGTCTTTCGACTCGAAGCGTTTATTACGGCTTCTTTCGATAAAGAATGAACTTTCCGCGGTTTTTACGGTAAAGTTTGATTGATAACTTGGAAATGGCGGGGAACGTGAGATGGGTTCGCTACGGTATTCAGGAGATAGCATCGAAGGGTAGACGAGAATGCATGGACTGATGTCGTATCGACGTTTCGGAAGAGCTCGGTCGCTACGTAGCGATCGAGCTTTGGTTCGAGCTCGGTCGCTACGTAGCGACCAAGCAAACGCTCGGTCGCTACATAGCGACCAGGCTTCGGCTCGAGCTCGGTCGCTACGTAGCGACCGAGCTTCGGCTAGCGACCGAGCGGAATTGACGTTTGGTCGCTATGTAGCGATCCTTCTCGAGCTTTTGTCCGATGATTCGCGTTTCTTCCGCAACGCTTTTCGTAAAGAAGAATTTACTTCGAAAAAGTATTTGTCGAAGAATTTTTCTTCTTCAGAGATTTGGACGTTAACTTCGTCGTAACCGTTTTCAACCCCAACAAAGAGTTCCAGTGCCATTTATAAGGATGTGGTATTTGCCTTTGACGGAAAGGTTGCAGAGGTTGTATCAGTCTGATCGCACAGCGCAACCAATGAGATGGCATGCAGAGCATTCAACAAATGGTGAGATTAGACATCCTTCAGATGCAAAAGCGTGGAAGCATTTCCAATCAAAATATCCTGACTTTGCGTATGAGAGAAGAAATGTCTACCTTGGATTATGTACTGATGGTTTCAGCCCGGTTGGTAAGAGTGGAAGACAGTATTCTCTATGGCCAGTCATTCTTACTCCATACAACTTACCGCCAAACTTGTGCTTGCGACGAGAGTTTTTGTTTCTCTCCATTCTCGTTCCCGGACCAGAGCATCCTAAGAGATCACTTGATGTGTTTCTTCAGCCACTAATATATGAGTTGCAACAACTATGGGCTCAAGGTGCTGAAACATACGATGTTTCATGTAAAGAAAACTTTCAAATGCGGGCAGTACTTATGTGGACAATAAGTGATTTTCCAGCATATGGTATGTTATCTGGATGGACAACGCATGGAAGGCTATCATGTCCATATTGTCAAGATGACACAGATGCTTTCCAACTAAAGAACGGAAGGAAAACGTGTTGGTTTGACTGTCACAGACGATTTCTACCACCTGATCATCCATACCGCAGGAGTAAGACTTCGTTTACGAAGAACAAGCAGGTGTTTGATGGTCCACCTGAGGAAGTTAGTGGAAAAGATTCGTTGAAGCAGTTTAGGTATTTTGATGCAGAAAGGACGCCAGATGTAGGTGGACATGAAAACATTCGAGTCAGTGCGGTTGGAGAGCTACATAACTGGCACAAAAAGAGTATTTTCTGGGATCTGCCATACTGGAAGGATAATCTGCTGAGGCATAATTTAGATGTCATGCATATTGAGATGAACTTTTTTGACAATCTCATGAACACGATCCTTAACGTTCAAGGTAAAACAAAGGATAATTTGAAGTCAAGACTGGATTTAGTCGATATATGTGCTCGTTCAGAACTTCATGTTGATGAGAATGGTAGGGCTCTTTTTCCCATATACCGACTTGATGCAGAGGGAAAAAATGCGTTCTTTGATTGGATTTCAAACGATGTGAAATTTCCAGACGGTTACGCATCTAATTTGCGTAACTGTGTCGACAGAAAGGAAGGAAAGTTTATCGGCTTGAAGAGTCACGATTGCCATGTAATGATGCAGCGCCTCCTTCCGTATGCCTTCAAGGAACTATTACCACGGAATGTTCATGAAGCAGTTGCAGGGATTAGTGCTTTCTTCCGCGATTTATGCACGAGATCAGTGACTCTTGAAGATATTGAAAATTTGAAGACTAACATAGCCGTGATTCAGTGCAACCTTGAGAAGATATTTCCTCCATCATTTTTTGATGTTATGGAGCATCTTGTTATTCACCTGGCAAGAGAATTGGAACTTGGTGGTCCTGTGCAGTATAGATGGATGTATTTGTATGAGCGGTATATGTACCATTTGAAGAAGATGGTGAAAAATTATAGTAGGGTGGAAGGTTCTATTACCGCACATATGATAAATTCAGAAACTTCAAACTTTGTCGAGTTCTACTTTCCAGCAGAAGTGCAGACCAAAAAAAGAAGACCTGCTCGGCATGATGATATAGGCGAACGGACAACATATCATGTTATGGTTCCAGACATCTTCACAGATGTTGGACGACTTAGCGGAAAACCAAAGGACCGTCGACTTACTGAGCAGGAGCGCATTCATTTGCAAACATATTTGCTCACCAACTGCGAAAATGTTCTTCAATATGAGAGGTAAATAAATTAGCTTACAAATTTTTATTTTAACAAGTTGAAATTTGAATCTTAATTAATTATATTATTGTCAACATATGTACAGGTTTTTCATGGCAGAAAAGCGGTTCGAATATAGATTTGCCACAGAGGAGGAACTTGAAGAAATGAAGCAGAGAGAATTTTCTGGATGAATGCTTACTTATGTGAGTGCTTTACACAAATTAAAATATTATTTATCACATATTTACACTAATTCACATATATTGATATAACATATATATGTGCTATTAATAGGTGTTTGCTGGTATGACCAGAGGTGAAACATTTGACGATTGGATACGCGAGATGGTGCGTGGAGCAGAGTATGTTGTGAAGTCATATCCAAGATTTTGTACTCGAGAATATGCATTCACAACTCAAAAGAAGAGACGTTCGAGTACGACTTATGATGCTGGCGTTTGTTCTGCATCTGGAGATGATGTATACTACGGAAACATACGGGAGATTAGGGAAATTAAGTATCCGGGCATGGTTGGATTGCGCTGTACTGTTTTCTATTGTGATTGGTACGACAACACTCCAGATCGAGGTGTGAGAACAGATGCATTTGGTGTTACATCAGTACATTCGAGGCGAAAGTTGCAATACTATGATCATTTCATTCTTGCTTCTCAGGCCGATCAGGTAATTAAATATACATATATCAATTATTCATAATGATTCATCATCATGTGTATTAATAACACTTATTTACAAATTAAATAATTTTTTAAATGTTACAGGTTTGTTATATCAAGTACCCCCGGGTTAGGAACAGAGATGATCCATGGGTCACTGTTACATCACTCAACCCGAGAGGCCGAGTTCAGGGAAGTTCTGAGCTGGAAGACCCACTACAACCAAGCACATCCGGTAACTTAAGTGCAGCAGAAGATTTAGCTGCAGTTGGCCTTGTAGTCGATTTAACCGACTTTGGAGAGGAATTTCCTCGGAATAGTCCGAGACTTTTCCGACGATTTAAGGCTTTTCTTTTAGGGTTTCTGTTTCCTCGGAAAAGCCTCGGAATATTCCGAGGAAATTCCAAGGAAGTAGGGTTTTTAAACCGAAAATAATGTTTTGCGGTTTGAATAACACTTATATAACCCTTATTAAGTGTCTTAGACTGATTATGAAGTCAAAAATTTGTTCCTTACCCTATAATAAACACTTTTCCGATTGTATGAACGAAATCCCCACAACATAAGAGAAACACTTATACACTTTAATGAAAGGTAAAGGGAATACTTACAATTCGTTTTGAAATTTTGTTATTTCATAGTTTATGATCATCTATACAAAGATTCCTCAATGGTATGCATTGCATTTGTATAAGAAATGATATAGGGCAAAAAAATTTGATGTTTTGAAACCCCAAACATGTGTTCCTCGGAATTTTCTCGGAATATTCCGAGGAAATTCCGAGGAACAATATAAACCAATAGAAATACATGCATAGGATATTCTTTTTCCTCGAATTAATGAAATATCTGAAGAAATTCCGACGGATATTTAAGTGTCTGTCGGAATTTCCTCGGAATATTTTCATTTAACCGGGCAAACTAGCCGCGAAATATTTTGCGAAAATTGAAATTGAAAATACCGAGGAAATTCCGACGGATAGTTTCCGTCGGACCCTAGGTTTTATAAAGACGAAACACTTCTTCTTCCCCATTTCTCTCTTCTTCCTCTCCGGCTCCTCTCCCTCCTCTCTGGCGATCTCCCCCTTCTCTCCCGACAATCTCTCCGGCAAATCCTCTCTAAACCTACACAAATCATGTAAGGACCCTATCCCACTCTCTTAGGTTCTATTTGTTAGGTTTTTGTGTAGATTTGATGATTTTAGAAGTTTTTTGATAGATTTTTGTTAGGGTGATTCGTTAGGATTGTGATTTGGTTGTATAATAGGTTTAGAATTGTGATTTGGTTGGATAATTTGTTGTGTTGAATTGATTTAGAATTTTTTTATAAATTTTTTATTATTTTTGTATTTATAAAATCGATTTTTGTATATAAATTCGATTTTTGTATATAAATTCAATTTTTGTATTTTACAAAACGTTTTTTGTATATAAATTTGATTTTTTGGACTTTACAAAACGTTTTTTGTATATAAATTCGATTTTTGGATTTATAAATGATGATTTCATATTTATAAAAATATTTATATTTATTAAAACTAATTTTGTATTAATAAAACATTTTTTTTTATTTATAAACACTATTTTATTATTTTTTGTATTTATAAAAACTATTTTTAAATATGTTTTTCAATTAATATTTATTAAAACGATTTTTAAATATGTTTTTTTTAATTTATATATTTATTATAACTAATTTTAAATATTTTTTCAATTAATATTTATTAAAACTATTTTAAAATATGTTTTTTTTAATTTACAGGTCTACTGGTGATCAGACCCGGTCTCGATCTCGTCGTGCCTCACCACGAGGTCGTAGTGGTACGGGGTGGCACTCTCAGGGTTCGTCCAGCCACTGTCGGGATTCTTCATTTCCCGCTCCGGTTTTTGCTCCCGCTGCTGCACCCCCTCCCGTTGTTGCACCCCCTCCCGCTCCTCCAGTCGTTCCGGGAGTGATGACTGTTGCCCAGTTGGTTCAACAGCCCGGTCGTGAGCATCTTCCCTATCTCACTCCGTATCTAAAGGGACGACGTCAAACATGGTAATTAAAGGTCTTTTTTTTTCCTTTCATTAATATTTGATTCATTATTAATAATTTGTTTCTTATATTAGGTTCAACCGATCCGGGAACAGGATCAGCGCATGGATCAACAATATGATGTACTCGAACCTGAGCAAGGGATATCCGACTTTCACTCACTTCCCTGCCGAGGACCAGGAGATGTGGTTTCGTCAGTTTGCGGTAAGTATTCTAATTTTTAACTTATATTTTTAATCTTTAATATAAAATTTCTACAAATTGTGTTTTTTTTTCAGCAAGAGTTCACCTGGAATCCCGATCACACGAACTTTATCCGTGACGCCTTCGTCCATAAAGTTATGGACAACTATGAGAAGCAGATCTACGAGTGGAAGCAGAAGTGGCTCATCAACCAGGTTTTTTTAATTTATTAAACAATTTTTTGAATTTATTAAACAATTTTTTGAATTTATTAAACTATTTTTGGATTTATTAAACTATTTTATATTGTTTTTATTAAAAGGTCCCGAAGTCGATCAACAGCACGGTCTGGGAGGAGTTGTGTGTGCATTGGGATAAGGACGAGACGAAAGCTACCTCCGTGACCAACTCCGCCAACCGCAAGAGCGATCGTGGCGGGAAGGGCATGTACAAGCACAATTTGGGTGCCCAGACTATTGCCACTCTGGGGGATCGCTTGGTAAGTTCAATCTTTTTTTTAATTATTTAAGTATTTTTTTTTTTATGCATTTCTTCTAATTTCTAATGTTTGTTTAACGTTTGTTTTTTTCAAGGCGGATGAAAATGGTGGAGAGCCGGTTGATGATTTCGTCCTAATGAAGACGGCGCATACCAACAAGCACACCGGGGAGATTGATGATGGTGTTGTGAGGGATGTGCTCAGCCTGATCGAAACTCAGAAGGAAGACGAAGAGACCCGTCTATCTCAGCTTCAAACCGACCTGGACGCCACTTCGACGGCTTCGACCAACTTGTCCCGGATTCGAATCAACGAAATCGTTGAATCGGTATGTTGTTTATAAAAAAATTCAATTCATTTATTTCTTTATTTTCATTTTATCATCTTTTCTATTATTTAAATTTGTTTATTTTCTATTTCAGTCAGTTCCAAAGAAGAAGGGACGTTTGGTCGGTTTGGGTCGTCGAGCCCGGTCGGTTCCTCCTTCTGCACCACAGACCTATGTTGATCCAGAAGTGCTGGACCAGTTGAAGGACAAAGATGACCGCATAGTTGCGTTGGAGCAAAAGATGGCGGATCAAGAGGCGGGATGGGAGGCAACGAGGAGGCAGAAAGAGCAAATGATGGAGATGATGAAGAAGATGTACCCGAACTAGCAGTTCCCGTGGTTTCTTTTTTTTCTTTCAAAAACTCTGAATGTTTTATTTTGGTACGTACAACTTTGAATATTATCTAATATGTTTTCTATTTCAATTTTAATTTTATATTTTTGAATTTCAATTAAAAAAAATAAATTTTTAATTTTAAAAAAAAATTATTTTTGGGAATATTCCGAGGAAGTGTATCCCTCGGGATATTCTGACGGATACACTTCCTCGGAATATTCCGACGGCAATGGTTTCTCGGAATATTCCGACGGCCGTAGTTCCTCGGAATATTCCGACGGCCGTAGTTCCTCGGAATATTCCGACGGCCGTAGTTCCTCGGAATATTCCGAAGGCATATCTCCTCGGAATATCCCGACGGATACACTTCCTCGGAATATTCCGACGGCAAAGGTTTCTCGGAATATTCCGACGGCCAAAGTTCGTCGGAATATTCCGATACCTCTTTTCTCTCGGAATGTTTCCGAGGACCGTTCCATCGGAAATATCCGAGGAGATACCGACGATCAGTCCTAGGAAATGTTTCTTCGGAATGTCCTCGGAATCTTTGATTCTCGGTATTCCCTCAGAATTTTCCGAGGAAATTCTGAGGAAATTTTACTTTCCGACGAGAAATTTCCGACGACCATTCTCGTCGGTATGTCCTCGGAATACCATTATTCCGAGGACATACCGACGATATTTGTCGTCGGAATACCGGTGTTTTCTTGTAGTGGAAGAACAAGTTTCAAAGTTGAGGAAAGATAATGCACGTATAACGTTTTCAATCACAAAAAAGTTTGAAGGTGCTAGCAAGCAGCAGTACTTGCTCATATTTGAATGAAGATCCACCTTCCAACTAAGACTCCAATACGATGCAGAAAAGTCATTTCGATATGATATGAAGTCGTAGTGTTTTTCTTCTTTTTAAAAAAAAAAACAAAATTTCTAGAATTTAATTTTATGTTAAAATGTGTTTCTTCCTAGTAGCATTTTGTTATTTTATTATGTAAAGAGTGGTTTTGAAAGTTGTTAATTAACATGATCACAACTCATGGTAATTAAAATTATATAAAGCTTGGCTTTTCAATATTTAAAATTAAATTGATTGTGACTCATGTTAATAATTTAATATTGACATATGTGTTAAAATATCATAATTAATAAGATAAATATAATAAGATAATAAACTTAGTGAGAGAGATATATATATATTGGTTTGTCAAAGTTGTTAATTAACATGATCACAACTCATGGTAATTAAAAAATTATATAAAGCTTGGCTTTTCAATATTTCTAATTAAATTGATCGCGACTCATGTTAATTAAAAATTTAAGATGGACATCTGTGTTAAAATATCATAATTAATAAGACAAATATTAAACTTTGTGAGATGAGAGAGAGAGAGAGAGAGATATTGGTTTGTCAAAGTTGTTAATTAAATCATAACTCATGGTAATTAAAAAATTATATAAAGCTTGGCTTTTCAATGTTTCTAATTAAATTGATCGCGACTCATGGTAATTAAAAATTTAATATTGACATATGTGTTAAAATATCATAATTAATAAGATAAATATAATAATATAATAAATTTTGTGAGAGGGAGTGAGAGAGATAAAGAGGATGAAAACATAACTTGACAGTGGGATGAAAATGATTTGAGGAAAAAAATGAAAAGATAACATATTTAAAAAAAATGAAAGAGAGTGAGGATATAAATTCCTAGGGTATTATCATGTCAGACGTCTACATATAAGAGATAGAATGATATGGGCACTCTTGTAATATTGATAATTTGAGCATGACCATTTTCATTCTTCTACATATCTTCTCTTTCGTTTATAGTCACCACATATGTCTTATTTAATATCCAAATTCTACACTTTACTTTTGGTCCATGCATCTTTCCTCATTTTAATTGTTTAACAATTATAAATATAACCTAAATAAATAGGCTAAAATACACTTCTCAATACAAATGTGCTTATCTATGAGTTTCCACGTTATAAACGTGTTTTACATAATCGAGTCAGTTTTGTTATACAAATACTCAAAACTTTTAGAAAGACGAAATTTTTAGTTTTTTGAATAATATTAAATGTATTTATCAAAAAGCCATGTGGTAAATTAAGTGTAAAATTTTTTAAAAAAGTTGTTTGCCACATTGTTTTGAATGAATATTTAATTTTTCATCAAAAAATCATGTGGTACATCAAGTGCTACATTGTTTGAATACTATAGACTATACAAGGGATAATATCTATCGTCTGCTACCAAACCAAAATAAGAGAATGATGTTATATCTCTTATTATCAGATTGTGTCAATAGGATGAGACGGTTTCGAACATTCTTGTCAATGAGCTTTGCCAGAATTTACTAAGGCCTAGGGGGTTCTCATTGTTGCCTTTGATTTCTTTCTCTCTATATTGTGTGGACTGTGTTTAGAAAACAACATCTGATGGCGAGTTGCATATTTCTGTCGTGACTGTTGTCTAAGATGATTTGAACAATAATGTAACACCCCAGCCGCCCACGGCTAATGGGCCTTCCATGCCCGCTCACTCAGTTCGTGGGCCCCATACCGTGTGACGGGTGGTGCATTAATTTTTCAGAGGCTCTAAAGTCTTCTTTACTGACCCTGGAATCAACACATGACCTTTCTCTATGCTTTGGCCTCACTCACACGATATCGTACATCACTCCCTGATAGGCCACCCATCATTCCACTACTCCAGTTCAAGCACGCTTAAATCTGGAGTTTTAAATGGATTGTTGACCAAAAAAGTAAGTGCACTTTGATGACATAGGTAATCAAAACAATTATATTAAACCTTTCATCATATATCAGAAATCAGGATGTTATAATTCACCCCCTCTCACAGAACGCAACTTTCTCGTTGCGCTCCCAAGATCTTGACCCATGTTAGTGTGAGCCCACACATGACTTCGACTCATCTGGGTTCGAATTTGATACCACTTGTAACGCCCCGGCCTCTCATGGCTAATGGGCCTCCCAAACTTGCTCACTCAGCCCATGGTTCCATCATGTGCGACGGGCAGTGCATTAATTATTTCAGAGGCTCAAAGGTCTTGTTTATTGACCTTGCAATCAACACAAGACCTTTCCCCTTGCTTTGGCCTCACTCACACGATATCACGAATCACTTCCAGATTAGGTCATCCATCCTTTAATTACTCCTACTCAAGCTCGCTTAAATCTGGAGTTATAAATGGATGGGTCGTTGGCTTAACTCTGGAGTTTTAAATGGATGGTTCGTCGAAAAGATAAGTGCACTTTGATGACATAGGTAGAAAAATCAATTCTATTAAACATTGCATCATATACCAGAAATCAGTGTTACAAATAGTTGGCCAGTGGTTTATGAAGTGGTGTTGCATTATTCCTTTGCAACGTTTCCCAGATCTGAGATGAGTAGGAGCACTTAAAGAACCTGTGATTTTGAGTTTCCATATTTTGCTGACAAAGAAAACAATCGGTGTTAACGCCTTTGTTCTAGTTATGGATGTGATCCATTGTAGAAATCTTGTTGAGAATTGCAAGCTAGCTGATGAATGCACATTTAGGTGTGGCCTAAGGAAACCAAACACATGGAGCCCAGTCACACTTCGGTTTCTCTTCTCTTAATAGCTTCCATGTCTCCTGAGTGGAGAATTTTCTTTTAAACCCTGAGTTTCTCTTCCAAAGATGTGTGTCCTCATCCTATGACCTCTATTTTTGTCTACATGAATCAATTTGTCCCTCCACTTCTCGTAGGATACCAGAACGATAGCGGGTTCATCTTCGATTACTTCATCAACAGTGGCATTTCTTCTTATTCCCAAATCAATGATCCCACGATCCCCTAGAACATCATAAAGAATACCCATCTCAGACCAGCTTTCGTACCAAAAAGAAGCCTACCCGCCATTGCCAGTATCTTCTTCTAATATAATTTTGCTACGCTTTGAGCTTCAATATCTTCTTCCACATCCAAGAACCAACCTGAAATTTGTCACTGATCTCCCAAAAGGTTTTCCTTCAAGTAAGGAGATAGTTGACCCATTTTCCCCATAAGGATCAATGAGAAAACATTCTCCATATCAAGACCATTCACTGTGTTTTTCTCCTTTAAAGATCTTAGCCCGAGGCCTCCCTCACTTTTTGGTTGGCATAAATCTCTCAATAAAACCTTAGCGTTCTTGTTATTAAGCTCAGGTCCAGACCAATCAAATGCAGAGAAATTTGACTCCAGCTCTTTCATGCATTGACTAGGAAGTCGATATGCCGATGATTAACTGAATTCTACCAACATAGGAGATAAATCGATTAGTGTAGGAGTTGACTCGCCCTTTAAATTTCTCCACCGAAGGCATACTGTCTTGCTTGCTCATGCCTTTCGTCATTAAGGGGAATCCAAGTTACCGAACCGAAAGCTCTCCAACAACAAAGCAAAAATTGGCCAGTATGAGATCTCTTGTATGGTCAGGACTACCAGCTATACACAAAGTTGATTTCTCCAGATTAATTCTTAAGCCAGACCAAGTCGTAAACTCATCAAACACTGATATAACGTCTTATGTAAATTGTTTTGTTCCTTCTACAAAGACCATAAGGTCATCCGCAAACCAGAGATGTGTGAGAATTACCTTCTTACATTTTGGGTGGTATTCAAAATATTTGGCTACTTCCGCCGCGTCCATATTGAGCTCGTAACCCTCACTTACTACCAAAATAGCCTACTAATCCACCTTTGACTTGAACCTGAGAATGATGGAGAGGATATGCACAAACAAATCCAGTGAATAAAAGGCTCATGGAACCCCATAGCTTTCAAAGAGTTGAATACAAATGACCAGTGCACCGAATCAAAAGTTTTGAATGTGTCGATTTTCATTGCAGAACGAAGTGTGATTGAGGTCTTGTGGTAATCTTTGGGAAGTTTAGTAGTTGATAAAACGTTCTCCATTAATAGTCGACTTTGGAAAAAAGCAGACTGATTAACAATGATGATACTTGGGAGAAAAATCTTAAGTTGATTGGCAGTAATCTTAGAAACCACCTTATATAACACATTGCAGCATAAGATAGGTCCGTAATCTTTTTCCCTTTGCTTCAACCTTGTTTGGAAGACGAAAATTACAAAAATCCTAAGCCCAATTCGAGGCCCATGATATATGATTAAATCGTGTCGTCTCTTTCACTTCTCCAATCCGTGTGCCAAAGCCGATGGTTTCGAGTTGTAACACTCACTCACTCATCAAAGGTAGTCCTCGAGCTCTGACTATATCCAATTGATGTCAATGGTCATTGATCTGAATCTTTCTCATTTTTTTTAAGTGTGAACTGGAGAGGCCTATCATCATCTTGAATACAGATGAAAGATCATTGCACAATGGAAGTAGGATCTGCAACTAAGCTTCAGTGCCAACGTATAGGCTGCAACGCTATTTTCACCGATGATGACAATCATCCAGGTCTGCTGTCTTCCACGACAGACTCAGAGGGGTGCGTCTTTTGCTCAAAACACTCTTTTCTTTAAGCTTTTGTAATTGTATTTTGAGTATTATTACGTACAAGCTTACATGGAGAGGAAGAAGAAGATAATATCAAAATCTTTTCTTATTAGATAAATTATTGATTTACATGTATATATAGTTAGCTTTACAGTTGAGAATAAACCAACTAATCTAACCAAACCACTAAACCGAAATAACCGGTATCTATTTAAACCTATATAAACCAATAGGCCCCCTCAAGATGAGCTTCCAAAGATGTTGTGAAGACTCATCTTGGACATAAGATGATAAAACTGTTGAGGAAATAGAGGTTTGGTCATTATATCGGCCACTTGATCAGCAGTACGCACATGGAGACTCTTGAGAACTTTCCTATCAAGCCATTTCCGCACGAAGTGACAATCATTTTCTATATGTTTGGTTCGCTCATGGAATACATGGTTGGTGGCTAGATAAATAGCTGCTGTGCTGCCTGAGAAGAGGATGGGAGTCTGAATGCGAGGAACTTTCAGATCATGCATCAACTTAATGAGCCATATCATCTCCTTAGACGCACTGTTTAACGCTCTGTACTTTGCTTCTGCAGAAGAACAAGAAACAGTATCCTGTTTCTTAGAGCGCCAAGAAATTAGAGAATCACCAAGAAACATCGAAAGTCTGGTGGTGGAATGTTGACTGTCACGGCAAGTGGACCAATCAGCATCAGCAAAGCCTTTGAGAGTCAAGTCAGGAGAAGATGAATAGAAGAGTCCTTGTCCCACAGTGCCTTTTATGTATTGTAAAACTCGATAAGCAGCTGCGAGATGAGTCATACGTGGTGCAGAAGAGAACTGGCACAATTTGTTGACTGCAAAAGTGATATCTGGACGCGTGATGGTCAGATACATCAACCTGCCAACAAGACTACGATAGCGTTCAGGCTCATCAATCAACTCCCCATCTTTGAGTGCCAAATGTAAGTTCGGAACCATAGGAGTAGATGTAGGCTTGCATCCTAACATTCCAGTAGAAGTCAGTATCTCAAGAGCATATTTCCGTTGACACAAAGAAATGCCCTGACTTGTACGAGCTATCTCCAAACCCAAAAAATACTTAAGAGCACCAAGATCTCTGAGCTTGAACTGCTGCGAAAGGTCTTGTATTAACTGTTTTGACTTCGAATCACTTGTACCAGCCACAATTATGTCATCCACATAAACCAATCCTGCAAGAAAATGACCATCAGAGAACGTTTTCAAGAACAATGTGTGATCACTTGTACCCGTAGAGAATCCCAGACGTGATAGAGCAGCAGAAAACTTAAGAAACCATTGTCTTGAAGCCTGTTTCAAACCATAGATTGATTTCTTCAAGCGAAACACATCAGTTTTAGACAATGTAATCCCTTTTCTCTCTGCATAACCATCTGGTATCTTCATATATATTTCTTCATCAAGATCACCATTCAAAAATGCATTTGATATGTCGAGTTGGTGAAGGAACCAATTCCTGGATGCTGCAACTTTCAATAGAAACCGGACTGTTGTGAGCTTGGCAACGGGTGAAAAGGTTTCAGTATAATCCAAACCCTCCTTTTGAGTAAACCCTTTTGCAACTACACGAACCTTGTGTCTCTCAAGCGTTCCATCAGCATTAAACTTCAAAGAATATAATACCTTGCATCCAACTACTTTCTTCCCAGCTGGTAAGGTAGCTAACTCCCAAGTGTTAGTTGATTCCATTGCTCCAAATTCCTTATCAGCTGCTTCACACCATTCTTTAGATTCCTTTACCTCAGAATAAGATTGAGGGATTGGGATTTTCGTGATACAATTGATAAAAGATAAATAAGAAGGAGATAATTTGGAATACGAGAGGAAAGATGAAATGGGGTGAGTGATATTTGAATTTAGTGAATAACAGTGATAATCCTGCAAGTGAGCATGTTGTTTACGCGGGCGAGAAGAAATTTGTGGGGGAAGGGTAGAAGATGAAGAAATTTCTGATGAGATATGTGTTTGGTGGTTACCTGAGGACAAAGTGGAAGATGGTGTGAAGAGTTTCAAGCTGTCATCAGAAGATTGAGTAGAAGCCAGCGGAAAAGTATCTTCATGAAAGATGACATTTCTTGAAACTGTGATCTTGTTTGTCTCCAAATCGAGCAGCTTATACCCTTTAACACCTGACGGATATCCAAGAAAAACACAAGCCTTCGGCCGTGGCTAAAACTTATGTCTCTGTTTCGGCGAAGTGGAACCATAGCACAAGCAGCCAAACGTCCGTAGCTGATCATAGACTGGAGCCTTACCAGTTAGTATCTCAAACGGGGTTTTGTTACCAGGCAAAGGAGAAGGGGTTCGGTTGATAACAAACACAGCCATCAAGACACTATCTCCCCAATACTCAAGAGGAAGCTGAGACTGAAACATGAAGGCACGAGCGACGTTCAGTAGATGTTGATGCTTACGTTCTACTACTGAAATTCTGCTCAGGCGTCTCCGGGCAAGAATGATATGACACAATGCCTTTCTCTTGGTAGAACAAAGAGAATTTAAGCTCTGGTGCATTGTCTGATCTAACTCCTTTAACACGCACGTTGTACTGATTTTCGACTTGAGCAACAAACGATGGAAACACCTTTATAACTTCATCCTTTGTACGCAGTAAATAAATCCAAGTGGCACGAGAGTGATTATCCACTATGGTTAAAAAATACTTGTAACCTTCCACTGTCTCAACTGAAAATGGTCCCCAAACATCAATATGTAAAAGTTCAAATGTTGAGTTACATATGTTGTTTGGAGAAGGAAAAGAAAGTTTCTTCTGTTTCGCCAAGTGACAAACATGGCAATAAGAGTTGCCTTTATTCTTCAGTCTTGTAGTTCCCAAAGCTTTAGATATCAGGTCAAGTCTTGAGTAAGAAGCATGACCCATCCTGTTGTGCCAAGTACCAATATCCACGACTGCATTCACACGTACATAAGCGTCTTTGATGTTCAGCACATACAGGTTTCCAATCCTTTTACCCAGACCAATCGTCGAGCCCTTGATACGATCCTGTATTTCACAAGAAGAAGGGTCAAACATTACTCTGGAGCCAAGATCAGTCATCAACGAGCTTATACTGATGAGGTTCAGACGAAACTCTGGTATGAACAGAACATTCCTAAGAAGAATGTGTTCATTTAACTGGATGCTGCCAACTCCACTGATCTTGATCAGAGAACCATTAGGGAGATGTACAGAACTCGTGATATTTGTGTCTAGAGACACAAAGATCTCTTTATCATGTTGATACCCGAAATCTCATTAGTGTTTTGAGATGTAGAGGCATCGCCTTGACCAGACGTGATGTTGTTGCTTTGAAGCTGAGAGCTGAACATAGCAACAAATTGTTGTATCTGATCTTTGGAGAGATTTCCAATCAGATTATCAAGAGATGCAGACTTCACTTCAGGCTTAGAGGGCATAGGAACTGAAGGAGTAACAGAGTTTGGTTTCTGAAACTTCTCAGGTGTTTTGCCTCTTGGTGTATAACCCGGAGGAAAGCCGTGCTTCTTGTAACAGCGCTCCGCAATGTGTCCAACTTTGTTGTAGAATGAGCAGATCGGCTTTCCTTTGTGAGCACCCGACTGAACATAGCAAATGCTGGACGGAGGAGACTGTGAAACTGGAGCCTCAGACACCTGGAAAGCAGCAGGAGAAATAGCTGTAGCAAAGCTCTTCTGGCTGTCATCTTGATCCAAGATGTTGTAGACTTCAGTAAGAGAAGGTAAAGTCTTCTTCATGATGATTTGGCGGTGGATTACTGTATAAGATTCATTGAGACCATCCAAAAACTTAACAATCTTAGCACGTTCAGCCTTTTGATGAAGCCGAGCTTCCTTCCCACACGTACAAGGGTCATCAGCTTCTTCACAGTTCTCTAAGTTACTCCATAATGTCTTCAGCTTGGTGAAGTAATCGGAGAGAGACAAAGAGCCTTGGCGAAGATCCTGGATATCTTTTGTGAGGTTGTAAGTTCGTGGTAGATTAGTCATATGGAATCTACTATGCAAATCATTCCACACATCAGTAGCATCATTTAAACGAAGGATACTACGATAAATCTGAGTCAATACCGAGTTAAGAATCCACGACTTAACAAGGCTGTTGCATCGAGACCAGATGCGAAAGTTCAGATCTGATTCGAGAGGCCGAGGTAACGATCCATCAACAAACCCGATCTTGTTCTTCGCCTCAAGAGCAATCTTCATCGCAGCTTCCCAATCATCAAATTTTGATCCATCAATTTTGATAGAGATGAGAATCAAACCAGGGTGATCAGAAGTATGCATAAAGTATGGAGAGTGGATCAAATCCGTGAGGTCAACACCGATAAGAGCTCGCGAGGCTTGGAGATCCAGACCTGTATCCGCCGGAGAAGCCATCGGAGCAGCACGAGTTGCAAGACGATTCGATCGACGAGGAAACTTCTTCACAGACACCATCTGAGCTTGGGAAAACGTAATCGGAGCTCGAGCAAGAGAAATAACGAAGAAATCGAGTTCAAAGAAGCTATGATACCATATTACGTACAAGCTTACTTGGAGAGGAAGAAGAAGATAATATCAAAATATTTTCTTATTAGATAAATGATTGATTTACATGTATATATAGTTAGCTTTACAGTTGAGAATAAACCAACTAATCTTACCAAACCACTAAACTGAAATAACCGGTATCTATTTAAACCTATATAAACCAATAAGTATTAATGTTCTTTTGTCTTCGTGCAGTGGAAGTGCTGCGATGTTCATGTGAAGGAGTTCGACGAGTTCATGGAAATACCTCCTTGCAGTATGATAAGTTTCCTGGGTTTCCAACTTAAAACCAATTGGCAATTAGTGGATTGGCCCAAGTCCCTTATATATTACTCAAGTCCCTTTCATATTTCCGATGTGGGATCTTCTCTCCAATACCCTCCCTCGAGATAATGGTGCGTATAACCATTAATCTCGCAGAATCCATCATACCCCCTCCGAAATCATGCTTTATTTTCTAGCGATCTCGGCGGAACTGAGCCTTCTATGGACCATCAGTTAACGGGATGATCGAGCCACTGTTCGGGCCGGATTAATGGGTCAGGGTATTGGGCCGGCTCTGATACCATGATAAGTTTCCTGGGCTTCCAACTTAAAACCAATTGGCAATTAGTGGATTGGCCCAAGACCCTTATATATTACTCAAGTCCCTTTCATATTTCCGACGTGGGATCTTCTCTCCAATACAGTAAAGGTTGGCACAGCAGCAGCGCCGATCAAGCGGTCTGATATTTATTCATCTGATGAAGTATTTATAATCTTTTCAGATTTCTTATTAGAATGATATTGGAACATTCCATTGATGGAAATACAAATATGTAATGATTAAAATTCTCATTATACTCTTGTTTTAAATGCTTTTATGCTTTAAGAGGTATTGATTGTTGTTTTTGAAAATGGTATTAAAAATACTTGATGTCAATAACATTTAGGCCAAATGTATACAATTTGTTTGTTCCTCAAGGTCGATCTTGGCTTCTTTCTCATATCGTTGATGTCAAGAACAGCTTGTTATTGTATAGAACCAGGTTGGTTCAGGTCTTGTTTAACAGCTTTAGCTGTTGAAGACATCCCAGTTGATCATGGAATGGATCAGAGTTCTTGCTGAATCTTGAGGCCAAACCAGTTTTTGGAGTTGGTAAGCCATTGTTATTTTGTCAATGGACTTTCTTTTGAAGTTGTTATAAGTTTGTAGAATACGAAAGAATTAGAAGTGTATCGTTTTGCATAAGAAAAAGCTTGGGAGTTCAATATCGCATCTATTTGTACAAATACAAGTTCATAGTTTTTTTTTTTTTTTTTTTACAATACAAGTTCATAGTTTTAATAAGAATTTTCTTCTAAACAAGCTTCAGCCTCGGTTGGTATTTTTCCCACTCATGTCCTTCTTTCATTTTGATGCAGAACCTCTCAGCTCCATTCACTGTAAATCCCTGCTAGTTTATCCAGTCAAGTGTCAACATTTCAGAATGCTAGAGAAGATAGTTGAGAGGTTTAAATTACCATGGAAGGATTGTGTTTTCTTATTGCAACAGCTCTTCTCATATAGCTTCTCTTTCTACTCAGCATTATCAGCTCCCCTAGTGTCTGCGGCATCTTCACCGGAAAGCCAATGTTCATTTCATCTGAATCTGCAGTAAGCTTCACCTCTTCGTGCAATGGACGAGTAGAGTCCTGAAAACCCTCAGTAGAACCAGCAGCTTCAGCCTTTTCATGTGGGAGAAGACGTGGAAAAAGCTTTTCCAAGAAGGAAGCTCCCACGAGGCTGGAAGCTCCTGTCATGTAACTGCTCGTACTGTCATCAGATTCATAACCTGGAGATGTCAGGTTGTCATCCGCAGCAATAGCACCTGATATGGGTACAGAGCTGAAGGAGTCGCTGCTTGCGTCATCATAAGTATCGCTGCTGGTTTCAGCCTCCTCACCAGTACCGTACATGGGTGGAGGTGGCAGCGGTTGATCCAACGGGTCAGGTGGGTTGAAATCAACGAAGCAAGGGTACGGTTGTCCAGGAGTTTCTTCCCAGTCGAATGGAACCGATGTAACCAGCTTAACCGGAACTGGAACCGGAGGTGGTAACGGATGAGTAGTGGTGACGGTTTCTGAAGGTGGCTGTGGAAGCTTAGGTGGGTCGTTTGTGGAATAAGGGACCGGTTTACCAGGGGTCTCTTCCCAACGGAAAGGAACCGATGTGACCAGCTTAACCGGGACTGGTATAGGTGGAGGAAGAGGAGGAGGAGAAGGCACGAAGGTGGCAAGTGAAGGTTGCCAGTTCTTCTTTGGAAAACCAGGCCGTTCTTCCCAAACGAAAGGCACAGAAGGAGGCTGTCTAAGTTGTTTTCGAGGTGGTGGCTCTGTTTCTTGAGGTTCCATTTTGGGACGTTTGCTTGTCTAATTTTTAAGTTTGGTCGGGTGTATTTATAAGCTGTGTGGGTTTTAGTCGAGTCAGTGATAAGATGTTGTGTTTGGTAAGAGTCAAACCACTTTGGTTTGAAGCATGCGTTGTTGGATTAGAGCCAACTATTTTCTTTTGGGTTATCATGAATACCACCTAAACCATTTGGTGTCGTGTCACCAGATTTATAGTTACATTTCATTCAACTTTTTTAAATAAGTGTCAATCATTAAACTCACAATATGATCGATCCATAACTCTTTATCATTTTGTCAGTCAGTCAACATTTGGTTTGTCATAGATATTCATTAATTAGTTCGACATCCACTTAAAACACTTGTTTTGTCAACATATGGAGGCTTTAATATGAATGCAAACTCAACCAGATTTTGATTTCACACAATCATTCAAACAAAAAACGTTTACTTGGATATAAAACAAACATTTTAATGACATTTGGGGTTATTTTGTCAAGTTTTCAATAGTTGGAGGGTTTAATTGATATTTTTCCCTCCAACACAGCAACCCGACCCAGTTCGAACGAATATCGTCACTTTCGCTTTGTTTAACCCTAACTCTGAAAACCAAAGACACAAGTCGAAGTTGGAAGGATCTGCAGATATGGCGGACGAAGCAACCAGAACTGTAATTACCGAATTTGATTTTAATAGTTACATATCTTAAGGTTTAACATATGTATGTTGTAACACAGGCATTTCTAGAGATTCAAGCAAGCATGATTGATCTCACCGGCAAGCTCAAGCAGGTAATTATCAATCCATCTTCCTTTTTTGATCTCAGCATTTGATTACTTATAATCTGCTAGTTCTTGAGTTGTGTTTGAGCTCGGAATCTGCTAGTTCTTGAATAATCATGATTCAGTCTTGTTCTTAGGCTGTTGTTATAACTGCCGCATTGAATATGATTCAGTGTCACATCGAAGTAATAAGGCTCTTGTTTCCAGTGGTAGATTTTTGCTTATTGTTTTTGTGAAATATAAAAGGTAAGATTTAAAAAAAACACAGTGTACTTGTAGTTTTGTTTCCTAGGTCCTGACATATATATGTATGGTAATCAAACTGATAGTATATGTATGTGAATGTGTGTATTACGTCTATTAGGTGCAGACTCAGATGCGCAACAAAGAGGGAGATAGAAAACGTGCTTACTTAACCTTGGAGGAGCTACGCCCTTTGCCTCCACATACCAACACCTACAAGTCTATAGGCATCCTCTCTCTCTCTCTCTCTCTCTCTCTCTCTCTCTCTCTCTCTGGTTGAGTAGCTTCTTCTTCTTTTGTCTAACTTGTAGTTCTGGTCTTTGTTTTTCAGGAAGAACGTGAGTGGTTTAACCTAATAATCCTTTCAACTTTTCCAAGGATGATATATAGTTTTTGCTTCATTAACAGGTTTCTTCTAGAGCCCAAGACTG
This sequence comes from Brassica napus, assembly GCF_020379485.1. Classification (NCBI taxonomy): domain Eukaryota; kingdom Viridiplantae; phylum Streptophyta; class Magnoliopsida; order Brassicales; family Brassicaceae; genus Brassica; species Brassica napus. The sequence goes on along the minus strand of NC_063452.1, from coordinate 39,329,258 downwards.
TACTAGAGGGTGAGCAAGAGCAGAAACTCAAGGATAGTGAGGCTACAATTGCTTCTCTTCAGGTACACATCCGTTTAATGATTTGATTAGTTATATTAGGAGAAAGCGTTAAACTGATGGTTGTGTATTGACATATTTTGCGGTGGATGATTGATGTCAGACATCAAGGGAAAACTTCTTTTGTATTTTTAACCCCACAAACCTTGAACAAATATGTGTGTTGGTTCTTCTTTTTATCAGAGTTTCTGTGATTGAATCGATAAGATGATGATTTGTTAAAAGGTTTTTGTTAACTCTTTGATATTGGTATTGCAAATAAACCGAGGTGAAATGAAAAAAAAAGAAGCTGTAACCAAATCATTTGGTAACCTATAAGCTCATAAGTCAAACCAACCCATGAAACTACTAACGCATATTCTTACCTAAAACCACACAAAACATCACTTGTGTTCTCTCTTCTCTATACTCAAATCAAAGGAAGAGGATTTATCATCTTATGAAATTTAGGGGAGTTTGTTGTGTAAGTTATCTTGGGTGCACGATAATTCAAACGTACGGTGTTTTTTTTTTACGATTACCGAATTCTCTAGTAAAGTATCTCACTAGTCACTAGTTTCATTCTTGCAACATGCCTGCAGATGTTACCTTTTTTTTTTGTCATCTGTTGAATTTATTAGAACATTTGATCCATTGTTACAACACAAAGCTGACAAGGAATGCAATCCTTTCAGAGCCAAAAGTCAGGAATTAGAAACTGCATATCCTGAAGACAAAGCCCCATAATGGAGAAGCATACTAACACATTCGAAATATGAAACTAAACCACATACTGAAATAAAAGAGACCACTTGCGGTGCTTACGGAAGCGAAGAAGCTGATATTCAAGTCCATAGCAACGACAATCAAACGACCATTACGAAGGACCTAGAGATGCTCGAGCTGACCACAAGAACCACAGACTTGAGAAGACCATAAACCAGCACAGGTCACAACCACAAACCCAAAGAGTACAAGCTCGGCAGAACAATCGCAAGACCAAAGCGCAAACAGAACCAATAACTACGAGCCACACGACTGGCACCAGGAACCAGAGACACGAGTAAGCAAGGCACAAGACCGAATCTTGAAACTCCACGAGGGGAAAACGCCAAAAGGACCAACAGCTCTTACACGCGGACACTCTTGTACCCAAGCTCAACCATCTACAAGCAAGAGAGTGGTCACCTCCTCGCAAGAGAAGAGCTGTAGATCGAAACCACTGCTTCGTCTTGATACTTCAATCCACAACACAATGGAAGAGAGGAAGCAAGTAGATGCCTCCACAGCGAAATACCATCCAAAGTACGAACCCCACAAACGAGACCTTGACAAACACCGTCCACCAACACCTAGATAAGAAGAGAAGACACGCAGTAGCAACCAAGTTCCAACAAGCTACGACTACCAGAAGAAAAGGGACCAGGAAGAATCCATGCCCGGAATATATAGCCCCGCCACATAATAACCCGTCGATATGGCTCCTGAAACCCGCTAGACTCCAATATAAGGACAAGACAATCTCAGACCCATACAAGACAATCTAAGACCGGAACGAGAGAGCCATACACAGGATAAACTCCGGGATAGCAGAGACCAACGAACTTTATCGGTGACAGATCCCGAACAAGCAACCTAAGACCACCGCAAAGCCCTCGCCGGTGACTACCCTTTCGCTTCTCCAAATCGTCTCAAGAAACTTAGATCCAGGAGAGCCCACCTCGTAACAAGGACGACAGACTCCACTGAACCTGTTCACAACCACCGTTTTGTCTACGACGGAACTCTTCAAACGACAGAAAGAGACTAAATAAATCAAACTGGACCGGCGGTGGTGCTAACAGAGCCACCACGCGCCGGTCATCGGAGTTTCAGCGGAGGCTTGCTACAGGAGAGATGGGGAGCGTGAGAGAGAAGAGTGGTCTAAACCAAAAATATTAGGTAGCGAAAAACCTCTTCCTAGCAATGCGATCTTTTTGTATAGAGATAGGAAGTGCGCAGGGCTGGTCCTGACATTTATAGAAAGTTCTTTTGTTCAGTATTATTTACCAAAGACAGTAACATAAAAGCTGATATGATACATTGCATCAAAAAAGTCACAACAAACTCTTGAGAAACAATCTAACCCTTTACAAAATATAATCCCACAAATATGATTACAAGAAAATCAATGATGAAGTCCACACTGAAATTTGGTTGGATGTTGCCAATATATTGATATCAAATGATCTTGTTCCATGCTTTTTAAAAATGGAAATGTTTTCCCGCATCGTACAGGCTGCAACATGCTGCAGCCACCTTCATTGCTTACATTTTAAAATTTCTCCAGATAAAAATATATCTTTTTCTTTAGTTAAACCTGTTCCGAAATAGATTTCTTCCGAAACGTTTACTCTAGAACCCATCAAACAATATGCGATAACCATTACAACAAAAATCCAAGTAAAACAAATATATTTCCCATTATAAAAGCCGGTGGAAAAAAATATCCCTGAAAAGTTAGAGAAAAACAGTCAAAATGAAGGTAAAATACTAGAAAACGAAAAAGAAAATACTATCGAACCAGAAATCCTATTGCGGTTTATAGAGTTAGAAGCGACAAAAAAACTTCCGGCCCCTTAATATTTGGGGAATTTGCCAAATATGACTCAAAACTTGACTTTGATTGCAAAAATATAACTAAACTTGAATCAAATGCCAAAGTAACCCAAAAGCCTTGTGAAATTACAGTCAGCCCCTTGTGAACAAACAAAAAAACATAATTCATTTTTACGAATATAGCCCCGGAAAGTCTTCTGAGTCTTCTGAGATATTGTACGTCATATAGACGACGTCCATGAAAGTCTTCTGGTATAGTTGATCTTAAAAATAATTTATAAAAAAATTTAAAAATATTTTGACAAGTGAAAAATTAAAATCATGTAATTATAAACAATTTTAAGTGATATAAATTAAGATATAATAAAATTGAATAGTTTTCAACATAGATGAGTGAAATTAGTTAATCATGATATTCTTTGGCTTAGGGTTTGACAACATATGTTGTAGTATTCTTATGGTTAGATTTTGGAAAGCTTAAATGGTTTTTTGAAAAATTAAAATTTTACATATATGTGTTTATTTCTGTGTATAGTAAACACCTTTTAAGTTTAATTTGATTTAATGAAATAGTTAGTTAATTTAGTTTTTGGGTTATGTTTAGGGTCTAGACGACTAACAAGTAAGTCGTCTGGCGATAGAAGACTTCTCTGGAAGTCTTCTAACTCCCGCTAAAAATATTTTAGTTTCTCGCTAAAAATATTTTAGTTTCCCGCTAAAATATTGAAGTCTTCGGGGCGACTTACAAGTAAGTCGTATAGGAATTCTTCTATTAGAAGACTTACTTGAAAGTCTTCTGAATCAAAAATATTTAACCTTATCGAAATTTTTGTCTCCATATATAAAGAAAAATTTACACATTCTCTCTCCTCCTCTCAAATGGCTGCAACAAAAATGTTACGTTCCTTACTGTAAAACTCTCCAACATCTCTCTAATCTCTTTGAACTTATAAACACCAAACTTTATATCTATTTATTGTTTTTGTCTCATGTCTTTCTCATTAGTTTATCTTGTTTTGCAGGTTTTTATCACATGGTTCTCATCTTACACTCATTTAAAGGTAGATCTATTAATTTTGGATATGTATTTTTGTGCGTTCTATAAATGTAGATCTATCTAATATTCCACTTACTTTATATGTTTTTAAGCCATTTGAACGTTTTTTGATATGCAGGTTTTTCATATCTGGGTTTAATATACATATTTTTCAGATCTGGATTGTGTCAGACCGGATTTGACCGGATTGTGTCAGAAATTTGACTTTTCTTGGAGGACTTACCCATAAGTAATTTTTTTGTTTTATTTTTTAATTGCAAAACTAATCTGAGACGACTTACATGGAAGTCGTCTAAATATAAAAAAATATTAATTTTTTAATTTTTCACTGGACGACTTACCCATAAGTTTTATTTTAGACGATTTCCATGTAAGTCGTGTAATTTGTCTAGAAAAAAATAAAATTTTTAGGTTTTATTTTTCAATTGCAAAACTAACCTGAGACTACTTACATGGAAGTCGTCTAGATATAACAAAATATTGATTTTTTAATTTTTTACTGGACAACTAATGGATAAGACCAACTCCATCCGAGGTTTTAAAAGGGAGTTCTTAGAAAAAAAACCAATAAAAATAAATGGAAAAAAAGAAAAAGGAAGAGAACCGCCGCTTAAACCAACACCTTTGGAATCACTAAAAACCCCATACGTGTAACTTTATTATTGGCTAATTTTTTTTCCTTCTCTCTCTTCCTCTTTCTCTTCTTCGGCGTGGTTTTTGTTTTTGCTCTGAGAAATCGATGTTGGAGAAGAAATATCCAAATCGATCCGACGATGATCGTTGTCTGCTCGTAAACCCGAATCCGATGGTCAGTCATCGGAACCTTCTTCCTCATCTCCGTTCACGTTCGACAAGGAAAACGAGAAGCCCATCCTCGTGAAAGCTCCGAACCCACGACGGAACAACGATGCGGATTCGGTGACGATGCCGACGTCTTTCATGACGGGTTCGATCGTGGGGAAGAGATTCTACAAGAAGGTGATGACGAGAGAAGCAGACGATGGGAATGGATGGACTGTGATGCTTGATTACAGAACACTTAAAACGCCTTCGATGAGACCTCTCAAGCTTCCTTCTTTGATAGGTCTGGGAAATTGCAGATGCTAAGAGACAAGGGTATCTTGGTTTCAACGAGTTTGTCGCTGTAATTGATTTTGGTGTATTCTTTTAACAGAGCAAGTGATCGATGGACTTGATAAAGCTGTGATGAAGATGAAGATGAAGAAGGGTGAAGTGGCATTGGTCACTTGATATGGGTATTGTGTCTTCTTCTGTTGTTGTGAAGGAAAAGCCTCGAGTTCGCTTCAAAGTTGGTCACTTTGCTCTGTTTCTTTAATGTTTCTGTCATTATGTTCGTCAACAAGCGAACACATGGTTTGAAAATTATGTCTTTTTGCAAGTAAATGATGGGAACAAGTTCATGTAGATCTTTAGTTATGTTCTTTCAAAGGATATAATACTCATAGATTGGTTTTACTTTTTCAGCTGTTTGCCTACTGATTTGGTTGAGCTGTTCGGCAGTCAGGTGAAGCAAGCGCCTCGTTTGTGAACTCGGGAGGAACAAGAGCTATTGTAAGGTCTAGTGGTTTTTGTAATCATCATTCACTAGTTATTCTCCCGGAGTCTGACTCTTAAATCTTGCAGGTGGATCTCTTGGGAGCTTTTGAGGGTTTTCTTGGAGACACTTATTAAGGAAACTGGTTGTGAGGTGAGTTCTATGAAACTTCTTTACATGCAGTCTCTGATGGATGTTTGATAGCTCATAGTGCTTTTTGAAATGTTCTCGTCAGAGAGTTAAAGCTTTGTTCCATGTTCAATGTTGTAATGCAGCTTAAGTGACCGTAAACCAGTGGAGAAAGAAGATGAGATCATTGTCATGGTTGTTCCTGGTTACAAAATGCTGGAGTATGTTGAAAAAATTGCAAAAGGACTTGCAGATGACCCGGTAACTAAACTCTGTAAGATCTTAGTTTCAACTTTTACACCAAGAACTTTTTGTTCTAACGTTAACAAGACATTGTGATTAAGCCAAAGCCTTTTTGTATTTGTATTTTTAATATGCTTTTAAAAAAAAAAATTTAAACTTCTACGAAGTTCTCCCATTGGACAATAAAAAATTTAATTAGACTAACAAGAGTTCTAAACTTTTCAAATCACAAAATTAACTACTAAATTATTCATTAGAACCCATAATGGTCTCTAACCAATGGACTTGCTCTAAGTCGTCCAGAAAAAGTCAAATTTCTGACACAATCCGGTCAAATACAAAACTAACTCGTTTACCCTAGACGATTTACATGGAAGTCGTCTTGGATTTTTTTTTTAACAAAAAAAGATGGACGACTTCCATGTAAGCCGTCTCTGAAAACACATTTAAAAGTCAATTGCAAAACTAACCTCAGCATTTACCAGAAGACTTCCATGTAAGTCGTCTACAGCCAGAAGACTTACCCGGAAGTCGTCTGGGCGAATAGATCTAAAAAAAAACTGATTTCATAGTTTCAACCAGTGAGATAACTTGTTTAGCACACATAAGTCTTCTCCAAGCACCCAGAATCTCAAACAAAAGTGACCCACCAAGAATCTTAAGTTTTAATGGCTCTATGACCCATACTTTTTTTAGAATCAAAATCTTGGGTTTTTTTTGGATGAATATGGAGAGAAAGTGAAAGAGATATTTTTAGTTCATAAGAATTGAGAAAGAAGAAGTGTAAATCAATTTGAAGTGCATTAAGAGCTTCAAATTGGTTGTTTATGGTGGTTGGTGTATTTATGGCAATGACAATCTTGTAAATATTTGAAGATGACGAGGTTGAAAGAGTAAAAAGACTATTTAAAAAAAAAAAAAATTAATGGCATTTTCGTGAATAATGTGAACTTTGAGTGAATAGGGCAAATGAAATGTCCAAAAAATATATATTAGTTTTGTGGATGACTTTAAGTTTTGAGTCAACTTTGCAAAAAACCCTTAAGTTTTTATATAATTTTTAAAAAAAATTACAAAACACTAATATTAAATAATATTTTAAATAAGAAAATATCAAAAACTTAAAAATATAATACCTTTGTAAATCCATTCTGAAAATTTATATAATCAAAAATTAATTATATTTTTATTAACAATATTCAGCATATTTTATATTTAAAAAGACGTGATATAATTTTATGAATTTTAACTGAAATTGTTATGCTATGTATAGTTTATATATATATATATTTAAAATAAAAATTACCTCTAACCGATCTCCTTTTTGTTACATTTCTAATATTTATAATTCCATCAATAAATTACTATCCTTATATCGTATTGAATACTTTCCTATTTTTGGCATTTGATCATTAGTATTAACTACTACTTATATTTCCTTTATAATATTACGCCGTTGATAATTAGTTTTTGTTGGGCGGTTTTGGGGGTAAACGGCTTATTCATGCCCGCACTATGAAGTCAGAGAAAATACATACCCAAACAATATTAACGTGCCAAAACATTCCTAAACTAAATAAAAATTTGAATTGCATACCTAAACTCATAATAAATAGCTAAAACATGCCTCGTAACTGACACGTGTCAGTCCATTTTAAAATATATTGATTTATTTTTTTAAATTATTATCTTTTAGTTTTTGTCATTTTATTTGTTTGTAAAGTACCACAAATAATCAAAATCATCAAATTGGCCTTATTTATAATTTCAAAATTGGAAATAAATTTTAATATAAATAAATTTTAATATATGGTGATATATAAAATAGAAATATTTTTTATCAAATAAAATAGATTTAATAGTATAAATATATTATTTTTATTATTATTTCATATTGAAATATTTGATACAAAAAATTTAAATAAATAGAAAAAAACATAAAAACAATATTATAATTTAAAGCTAATTTAATCTCTCTAGTTCTTAATGTTTATAAATTATTTTTTATATTTTCTTAGGTTATTTTAGTTGCAAATCTTATTATGTGCTTGCGTGATATATATAATATAAATAAAATTAAAAATTTGTAATTTTTGTTTGTAGTTATCAAAACCAATGTTAATTACACTAGGCATAATGTGTGCGTTGGACCATAACCTAGCGCTGAATCAATTATTTGGTAATTATACGAGAATTAATCAAGAAATAGTTTTGTGAACTTTTTGTGTATTATTAATATTACATACTAGTTTTGTAGCAAAATAAAAATAATGTAATATGGTCTAGTGGTTTTGTGCGATATTTGTTTTCTTGAGATGCTGCGTTCGAAACTATTTTTGGTTAACTAGCCATTTTTTTCTTTTTATTAAGGTTAATATTATTAAAGATCTCTACTGTAAAATCAAATTTCTAAAGAGTATTTTTAGTTATGTTGATTAAAATTTGAATGACTATATTTATAAAGAAAATTTTATATAAATATAAATTGAATGGTATTTCTTGTAAATATTACATGAGTAAGATTATTTATAATAAAATTGTACTTTTCAAATTAAAATTATAAATACGATAAATTTGATTATTTAAGTTATTTAAGGCATATTAACAAAAAATAGAATTATAGGGACTAAACTACAAAAAAATTTTAAAAAATAGTCCAAATCATCATATAACCGGCTATAGGCATGTTTTAGCTATTTATTATAAATTTAGGTATGTAATTCAATTTTTTATTTAGTTTAGGAATGTTTTGGCACGTTAATATTGTTTGGGTATTTATTTTCCCTGGCTTCATAGTGCAGGCATGAATAAACCGTTTTCCCGCCGTCTTGGCCTTGTTTCATTATAAGAAAAGGTTGTCATCAAAACATATGTAATGTGTTTGTCTCTAAGAATCGAACTAGGGTGAGACGGAAACAAAACACCTACTAATATGTAACCATCTGAACTAACTGATTTTTTTACATATTGGCCCTAAATATTATGTGACCGTGCAGGGCCTAAAGCACATGTTTGGTGTGATTGCACTCAGGCCCGGCTCTGGAAGTGAGACAAAATAATGTTCTTTTTAGTAAATGCTAAAACTTAGCTCACAAATCAAAACATAAGCATTTGGAACAATAAATGTCAAAAGTGATACAAATACACATATATCAAACTCCAACAAATAACATTCATTCATGTACAAATAACACCTCTCAAAGAAATAATGGACCAGCATCTAAGCCTCCTCCTTCATAACCTCGGCTTCAGCAAAATTTAAGATTGGTTGACGTAAAGAACGGGCACAAGTCCAGCCATCTTCCCGTCCCTCCCAGGCCGCTTCTTTTTTACCTGTCATAGTTTACAATAAGTTGATCCAAGTTAATTTTAAATTTTTTTTTCTAAACAAAAAGCTGTACTCAGAAAGACTCGTGCTTTGGTTTATCTGAACTTACGTAAAACCAGCCATCAACTTCATATTCTATCTCCAATTCCTCTTCTGTCGTCAAGTTTAGCTGAAACAAAACCCAAATGACGCTTGAATCATAACAGACTATTTCCAGTAACAAGATTACTGTATAGGCAATAAGGAAGAAGCAAAAGCTTACCTCATCATCTCCTCCTGCGGTGAAGTCATAGAGCGCTGTTCCGAATCTTGTACCAGTAGATTTCCTAGGTTCATCATCATCTGATCCGTAACTTCGAGAACTTGACTCTGCCATAGGGTTCTCAAACGATTCACGACTTTGTGGCTCAGAATATGAGTAAGGCGGAGGTGGTTCTTCTCTAATCTGAAAAAAGGAAAGAAGAAAGGAGAATTTAGGAATCATCAGCCCATTTCAGCGCATATACATACATACAAAAACAGAAAAGAATATCAGCTTACAGGGGAACCATAGCCTTCATATGTGGACTGGTATTTGCTTCCACTCGATTTTGCCTATTTGAATTTGCATATTCATATAAGTGACAATTAGATGATGGCTGCATTGCATCCGATACATGCACATACAAAAGTTCTTATGATCATTACACAGTTCAACTTCTTTATGCTAAAAGCTATGAGCATGCCTTTTCCTTCTTAGACACAACTTGCACGCATATCAATATCTCCAGTTGCTAGTGTTTAGTAATAACACTTTTACAGACGTTTATACTTCGTCAATGAGAAACATATTTCGCAGTCATATTCTATGCAACTCAGACTTAGGAGTTTAAGGACATAATATCATTCTATAATTACAGGAAAGCTATGGCCCGTGATTGTCACAAATAGCATAATAAGTGATAAGGAATGGAATTAAAGGAAGAAACTGGCTGTAACTTACAGTTGCTTGTGAAGAAGGCTTTGAACTGAATAAGGATGGGTAATTCATTCCACCAAAATGAGAGGATATAGAGCTTTCCACAGATCCAGTAGAGTCTGGAGAAGATGAACCTGATCTCGCATCATCTTCCTGTAAATACAGTTGAAAATCTTTTTTTAGCTTCATTAAAACCTAAGAAATATCTTTCCAGTCATTTTGAAGAAAGCCCTAAAGATGGATAAAGCTAACTTTATACCTCCAGTTCGTTGTTTTCTAAAAGAGTCTTAGCCCACATGTCATCATAGCCAACGGAAGGTCTAGAGAAGACATTCTCCTCATCAACATCTGGTGCATCTGTTCCAACTCCAGCAATAAATTCATTGACCTGACAATTTTTATATAGGCCTGAGATTCATTTGGAGACATAAATGTTTTAACTATAATGTAATTATTTACGAATGAGTACTGAAAGATCTTGATTTCACATGACTAGATTATTTGATGAATGTTTAACTGCTATTCATGTGAATGCAAGCAAATTTGCCATCAAATTCTAATCGGAAAGTCAATGCCCAAAGTTTTCACCACAATAAGAGTAGTTCTAAAAACACAGTTCTAAAAACATACGTATCGACTGCATTCAGACAAGTTCGGGATGGTAGTGGATTGTAATGTGAAACGGTTTAGTAAGCTCTAGAAACAAGGCTTTACTCTAATAGGCAATTGCCGGAACTGTTCTTATTTTCTGATTTCCTGATCACAAACTATAGTGTGTCCTACATATCCCCCTCCATTTAACATTAAGACGAATATATATACAGTACACATACTAATTCTACATCTTAAACAGTCAGATAAAGATAGGCAACTGACCCTGCTCATTGCTGGGGCGTTGTTTCCAAGTAGACCATCATCACCAAGGTTTGCAGCCCAAGCATTCACCAGATCATCATCTAGACCACTGGAGTTTGAGGCAGCAGGGGCAGGCTGAGTGGACTCATAAATTAAGTCCGAAATACCAGTAGCAAGAACAGTTGGATCGGTAGACCCAGAAGATGCGGTGATATTGTGCTTTGTGCGGTATGTGTCAATGAGTTTTGCACTTCATAGATTAGGAGGAAAAAAAGAACATATCACAGTGTTTTCATATAAAACAGCAATAGAGACAGAAAAGCACCTAATATTATAAAGAGAACCGGGAAAAGGGACACAAAGGTCACCATATATTTAACATGGTTCTTGAATTTTGTCAGGATTCCTTTGTTTTTATGTCAGGATTAAGGTCATCCACATACTTGTAATTCCGTAAAACCTATTAAACTAGACATGCATATGACATAAAAAGCTAACGCAAGAAGTCTCTTGGAAAAAATAAAAAGAGTTTGATGTTTTCCTGACTGTGTTCTAAGCAAGATCTGTATCTAAGTATAATGCACTAGAACTTGGTAGGCTGTCACACATTGATAAAATGGAATCAGAATTCAGAATGTACCTTATTGGACCCAGGGGTAAATACTTGGCTTTTGGAATATAGCAAAACAAGGAAACAAAATCTAGCAGTCTTTCATGGGTTTCGTAGAGTTTTTTCAGCTCCTCGTCCTTCCATTCTTTGTTTGCGTTATCGTGATTGCGCATATCCCTTATCAAGGAAAACGACATTCAACCACAAGGTCATATACAGGTTACATGCATGAATTATAGGGAAAAGGATCAGATTTCTTCCTTACTTGATTAATTCGTCTTGTCCTACATACATTTCATCCAGAACTTTTAACATCGGAGTTATTAAAACTCCAAGTCCTGTACCACTAACTCCTTGGTCCTCCCCATTACTCAGGTGCATTTCAGAAAGTTGAGACTGTACACCACCCTCCGCCAAGGTGTACAAAAACTCGTATATCTGCAGCCTGAAAGGTTCACCAGATCTAATGGCTATCGTAGTAAGAGCTTGAACTGCAACAATTCGGACCTGTGCATCCACAAAACATAAACATTTAGGCAGGAAATCCTAGAAATAATACTCAAATTAGTAGCCTACACTGACAGAAACATTGTGTCTGGGACTCCAACTGAAGTGCCGGAAGAAAATCAAATATCAGATGTAATGAAGTAACACAGCTTATCACATCAGCTATTTTCTATTACAGTTACGGCCTCTAAACAGTTAGTAAAGCTTAGGTAAAAAGAGAGAGAGCAAACGAGATCATTATAGTTAACCACAAGTACTCCAGGTTTCACATTCGTCATGGTAGAAACAAAAAAACACTGCCAAAAGCTAGCTAAGTAGAGCACTTCAATCCGCTCACGTCCCTAAATTCCCATGGAAAGAGACTCAAGATATAGTTTCCGCCCTCGAGTGTAATCAAATAATTTAAACAAATCAGCCCCAGACAGATAAAGGCCTATTGCATCAACCAGCCAAAATGTTCTTAGACAAGGTAAAGGAAAGGACCGGACCATTGCAAGATAATCAAGTCATCTATACAAATCTACTATTTCTATACAAAATATAATAGTATACCTCCCAGCTACCACTAAACGCACACCTCTGGAGGCGAGTTAATGCACCAGCTAGCGTAGGATTGCGAGAACTAGCAGCAGCAACCATTTTATCTGCATCCAACATCATAAGTGCAGTGCCTGGTGGAGTTGCAGATTCCCATGCATATTCTGAAGCGGCGTAGTTTGCATTTTCTCCAAGGAACCATACCTGCCACAGTATTCGTTCTAAGTTAATGTGTTGAAACTTTACCACATGCATGTAAACCCTTCTGATGAATGCTTACTGCAGCTTGCACCAATTTCTGAAGCGCCAGAGCCGACTTCGGATCTGATGCAGACACCCTATCAAGTGATGTCAGTCCTGACATGGATCCTGGTTGTGGAGGTGGTAAATCGAGTACTATTGTGACTGCTTCCAGAGCTGTGTGTTTACCATCAGGACCAGCTCCGATAAGACATGTCTAGAAGTTGATCAATTAGTAAATAATATCACAATAAACTACTTGAGGTAATAATTAGTCATAATATCCCACAATAATTTGAGCGTTAGTTATACATACTGTGACTTTTTTTTATCCAAACTATAGCTGCCAGATATTAACAAGCATACAAGTTTCAAGATTTCAAAAATGCCTAACACGCAGAAATTTTGATACAGGAAGATTATAGTAGCCAACAGATTTAAGTAAATTATAGTAGCTTTAAAATTATATTAGCAAGAAGAGAGTACCTTCCAGAGCAGTTGTAAGACATCAGCGTCAATTTTCCCTGGAACTTTGGTGGCAAATATTCTGGCAATTTCGAGAAGAATAACAGCCATATCTGGAGTTGCCTATGAAAAATATTAAATAAAGTCAACTAGACAGAAGAAGACAGTTCACATTTCACAACCAAGTTTGCCTTCCGTTTCACAAATATGGCATAATCCAACTACAGCTTGTGTCAATTTTTCCAAAAAACGCAGATAGAAATAGAGAAAAGGCATACTACTTGTACATCATGAATGTTCTAATAGGGTTTCAGGTATTTTCTTCATCAGATCATGCCAATTTTCCAAGTCTCCATTGCAAAAAAAAAAAAAAAAAAAAATCATACTTACCTTAAATCGAGCATGCAAAGTAAGCAAAACATCATTAACAAGCGCTGCGGGCCAAGCAGGATCAGAAAGCTCTGAGGCAATGATTGATTTCAATTCATCCAGTGATTCATGCGGACTTTGCATCCATATCAATGCTTTGACAACCATTCCCCGGACGTACACGCACTCGCATGCAACTGTTGTTCGAACCACTTCCATTAATGAAGCCAACAAACTTGCAATTGTCTCATTGCGACCGGGCCCTGCGGATATAGATGATGTTCTCCGTATTCCTGCAGAATTCCAACCAATTAAAATGGTACAAAAATAAGAGTATACATGTAACCAGAGAGAGTGAAAAAGGTAAATACAAACTGATATAGAAAATGTAACAACTCAAAAGATGAAAAGATACCCGGCATATATAGACAATTAGGTAAGGAAAATCAATGTGATAGGAAAAACATGTTACTTTGTTTAGGTCTGAAGATAAGACAGCTAAACCATCATATGACTTCATTACAGCATTGAAACTACTCACATTTTTAGTTATGTGACGATTCGAGGTATAGCAAAACAGTCAAAGAATAATATTGGTGCACCATCAGAGCAATGACTTAACATTCTTTTCTCGTTGGTGACCTTTAGCAGTATAATAAACCGATAAAATTCAACAAAATTTTTAATGAGCGAAAGCTTGCATGAACTTTGACGCTCCACAAAAAAATAGAAGATACTTGAGCATCTGTTATACACCTAACTAAACAAAAACAAAACTAATCGAAACAGTGATTTTAGACTTTGGATGGAAATTTTTATAATTACTATCTAGCTATTATAGAGTAACTAGGATTTACTGTGATACTCTCAAGGAACCATGGTTTAAGTAGGTTAGGCTCTTTTAGTCTATAATATGTCAGAATCGGGGAATGGTTTATACAGAGAGGTTGGTAGAAATAAAAGTAAATTTCCATCTTCTATCACAATCTTCAGGGCTTTGTAGTTCCAGTTCTGCCAGCTATATAACAGTTTTTGTAATTATGTTCGTAAGAAAACATGATTTTACTTCACGTGATTTGATGCTGAAGCTAAAGAGGTATTGACAATGTACCTTCTGGGTGAGAACTGTCATTGGTCTCAGCATCATCCAGAACGTCAGAAAATGCATTTACATGAACCGATTCATCAATGTCCTGTAATCCCATAGCAAACGCTGCAGCCCTGCTCTTTCCCATTTCTTGCACAACCCTTGCTGCGGCATGGAGCACTGGTCTTGAGAAACTGCGAAATGAGCTCTCTAACCTGAAAGGAGAGGATCAATTAGCGGAGTTCTTTAACAGAAAACACAGTCATTACAATTCAAAGAAACATTCTAGCGAAGGAAGGAATTCAACAAGATCAACAATTCTAAACACAGTCTTCCAACAAGCTAAGACTACCTTCTCATTACAAGCTTAATAAGGGGCTGTGGGCGCTTGGTTTTATTGGATTTATCCTTGGATGGCGCTTCTGGTAACTTCAGGATCTCCCTGGTCAAGCGGTACCACCCACTAGCCCGCTCATCCGTCCTAAATGATGCAATAAAATGTTGGTCACTCAAAACCTATTAAAAGAATGAATAAAGAGAAAGCAAAGTCACAGAAGCCATGCCTTTCTGTGTTATCGTATTTTCCCAGAATGCACAAAATCGCCTCATAGCATACCCTTTCGCTTGGATCTAGTAGTAGCTGATAAAGAATTGAGTTGAAGTGCGATCTTATATCAGGCCTCTCTGTAAGAAAATGGAAAGAAAAGTATTAACTTGTAAATAACAGTAAAAGGAACATGCAGTAGTGAGAGAAAGAGCTTGATATGCTTACCATCTAACGCTCGAGCTCGGGATATACTGTGGCACAACCTAGCCAGGGCAACCCTAGCAAGCACATCATTCAAATGTAGGATATCTTGCAAAGCCCCTACTTTGGTCCAAAGAAGAAAGGTATATCAACTAACCCAAATGCTATAACATTATTGTATGATTAAAAGGGAGTTGGCTTGTGTTAGAATTAAGAGTACGGTCTCATAAGTGAATCAATTCTCAGAATACATTTAGAACTCGTGTTTTAGAGACTTCTTTATAATCAGAACAAGTGAACATAAAATCACGAAAGAACAAATTAACGCTAAGAGATTAGGCTTGGAAAGCATACCTGCTGGAGACGCAAGCTTTTCTGCAGCAAAAGATCAAGAGGCGAATCAAAATTTGAATGACAAACAATTATGTGCCTACACAGACATGGAATGGCAAATGTAATTTAAGGCGGAATTGACTCAATAAGTTATTTACCTAATGTCATTGCAACTGAATAGGGGTCTCTTGCTGCTAACTCAGATAAAATTTCCAGTGAATGCCTCACCGCAACAGGATCAGCAAACGAAACACTGCAAATAGAGTGGATACCAAAATAAGTTTTCAATCTGTTGGATAATAACGAGAAAAAAAACAACAAATTATCTAGTGAAAAGATGAAAAATCACCTAAACTATTAACTCCATCACTTTTTATCACTTCAATAGAAAGAACAAAAATAAAAATCTTACCCCTGGGCTGCACGGTGCAGAAAAAGTGGATTTCCTGGATCAAGAGGAAGTCTCCTTAGTGCACTCATAGCAGCATATTGCAAGTTACTCCGAATAATCGACTAGCACAACGAAGGAGACAGAACGCTCAAGTTAATAACAAAGAATAGATGTTAAACTTTTGCAATACATAAGGCATATGCCCATCGGAGAGAACTACCATTAGTCCGCAAAGATATCTAGAAGCTAAATATATTATAAGGGTATGTCTTATGGCTTATGGATAATGTGATACAGGGATATAGTTGTAATGTTTTGTAAGAAGTGTTTCTTCAACTAAAATGACATTTAACTAAGGACTTGAAAGCAGACAGCTTACAGCCAGAATCTCTCAGATGTGCGAAGTCAAATAACCAAAGTGTAACTACGCTACACTGCCTATTGCATAGTAGCTATCGACAAGAACTTTGACAAGTTTATACCCCAAATCACGGCAGAGAGCAAGCATAGTAGCATGAAAAGGAAACTATAAAATGCAGGAAACAGGACTTGTTAAAACCCTAAGCCTTTTACTGGAGGAACCCAAGAGTAGAGAAAAATACCTCCTTATCACCTCCTTTTGTCCCAAAGACCCCTTTCTTTCGTTTATTCGGAACATCAGCAACCTGAAAGCGACATGGAACATAATCAGTGCTTCTGCATCTAACTGGGACATCAGCCTTAGACTGAACCACATTACAGATGAGAAAATCAATCAGAATGCAATAGTATAAATATAAATTTTATATATAAGAAAGCCGCTAAGATTAAAGTCATCAATTTTTCACCTAGTAAAAAGGAACTAAGCTACGACTTATGGAAAATAAGCAAACCAACTTGTTGAAAAACAGAGAGAACTGGTAGTAACACAAACCTTATCAAGCAGGCCAAATACAATCTCATACAATTTAGACAGAAGCTCAGAATTTCCTGACGGTGAATATGTCAGAGCTTTTAAAGCTTGCAGTCGTCGAGCATGAACTAAAGAAAAAAAAAATCGCCAAGGTTAGAATTCATCTCCAGTCGAATCACATGATGTGGGAGCTGTTAATATCTATTTATGCCTTACATCCATAACAATCAAATTATTGAATAGCACAGCAAAGTTGACGACACTCACACTCAGTTTCAGAATTAGAAGCTTCGGAGGTCAGCTGGTTAACTATCCGAGGAACAACATCAGCTCTTGTGACTCCACCACCAGCATCAATATCTGCCAGAGCATCCCAGTTAGGAGTGGGGATACCACCTCCTGGACTCATGCCCGTATCGGACAAAATTCTAGCTAAGTAATAATAGACATAGCGTAGCACATTCCGGTCTTCACATTGCTGATTAAGCTGTTGAATCAATCACACAACAAGAGAAGAAAGAATGCTAAAAGCGTGATAATTCTATAGGACAGATAGTTTGCAAAACGTAAATCGTTCAAGATTCATGTAATATTTATGGGTAAAGGAGTAAAAGAAAACAAGTTTAATAGAACGAATCAGTTTTGGATGTTCCATAAAAATGTTAATTAAAGAAAAACAGCAAAGGGAGCCACATACCATAAGAAGAGATGGGGCGAGAGAAGGATCAACGGAGTTGTAGACAGCAAGCTTAGGGAACACGTGATTCACTAGCTGTTTCTGGGAACTTTTCTGTTCAGTCGAGAAGAAACATTGAGATAATATCTTCACACACGGAAGAAGAGAGTAAGATCACGAAGAAGAAGAAGAAGGAGGTTAACCTGATCCAAGGTGGCAGCTAGTTCGTGAATGCTCCTTGCAAGTTGGGTATATGAAACTGGCTGTGAAATTCATTTCCAACATTAAAAACACTGTGTTGTTCCTCCTCTTAACTATTCTATTCAAAATCAAATACCTTCTTTTTCTGTCTCTGCCTTTGGGGCATGATATTGGCCTTAACAGGATTGAGTGCAGCTTTGGCTACAGATATAGTGTCGTTCTGGATCTGCGTCAGAGTCGCTCTCTTCGATTTCTTCTCTCCCAGCGTCGTCTTCGTCGACATTGGTTGTTGCAGATGCGAACCCGCCGATGCCGCTGCGGGAGACGCCGTGGAAGAGGCGGAGGCGGAGGCGGAGGCAGAAGATGATGATTTTGCAGGAATCGGGGTTGGGTCCGCCGAGATCAGATCCATCAGCGTCTTACCAGACGCCTCCTGTTACACAAAAAAAAAAAAAAAAAAAAAAAAAATCAAAGGAAATGGAATTAAGGTAGCTTGGATTCGAATCTTAGAAGATCCAGCGATTCTTACTGCCATAGCTGGTGGCGGATCGGATGATGATTGTCGGAGAGGTTTTTCAGTGACGGGCGATGATGGAGAGAGATCGTTTGATGCGCACACTACTTTTGGACTAGTTTCACAACGATCTTCGAATCAAGCGCCGATGCGAAAATAAGATATAAATGTTGGAGTATTTTGTAATTTACAATAACTGTTAAAGTTTGTAAATCCAGATCAGTATACAACGTCGTCGTTTTGGAGAAACTATCTTATGGAGCCAATACCTAGAGCCTCTACACCCTGGACATTTTAATTATTCTTTGTGGGTAAATAATCCATGGTCAGGTCAGGTACTAATATTCTTTAATTTCAAATCTTTTATTTAAATTCTCTATCAGTCATAATAAAATAGGAAGGTGAATCAAAATACTGAAATTTATATGTAAAACGACTAATTATTACTTCAATTTCTCACTTTTCCTAATTTGTTTCTCAACTTATGTGTTTATAAATTAGTAAATGTCCATTTCTCATCAATTAGCACATATAAAAATTAGTCTACAAAACTATAATTATAATCTGACTGTATCATTTTGGGACGTGCTCGGTATCATTCATTGCATTACCAACAAGGACAATATTTTCTTTCAACCCTACCCATTGATGTTATCAGCAGCTTCATAAAAAAACCAAATGAATCAAATTAAACTACTCAGAATCAATATAAACACACACACAAAAGAGCAGAGCATACCTTAAATTTAACAAGACAACAATATATAAAAAAAACTATCTCTTTTTTCTAACACTTGAAAAAAACTACTTCTATCTTTTAATGTTGTGGACATTTTCGGTTTATTGATTTCAAATTATGTAGAACTCTATTTAAATATAAAGCGAATGAAATCATTGAAGAAAAGTTTTTTAATACATAATCTGGACGTAACACAGACAAAGATCTAGTATATCTGAAAGTGATTAGCTAATCAACTATCCAAACCATGTTCCATTTTTTTTAAGAAATACAAAACCAGTACAAGTGAACTTTTTTGGGTCAAACCAGTTCAAGTGATTAATATTCTTCATGGGAACATCATTGAGATTAATGATGTGGTCATCTAACAACCAATCAGACTTTTGCTATTGTTTATATAATTAAAAACCGGGTTTAGTTACATCTCAGTAAACCGCCAAAAACGGGTCTTTACGCAATCGTTCTGCAACATCAAGCCACTAACATATAACTTAGCAAGAAACCTGAAATGAATCAGCAGAGAAAAGTTTCTTCAACACCAACAACATTCGAGAAGAAAATAATACATGTCATGGACAAGACAATAACATTCATCATATCAATGCTCATTGCAGCTAAACACAACACATATGTCTTACTGTTATGTTTCAAGTCTACCTAAGAGAAGGGCATTTAGACAGTAATGGAATAAGCTGGTTTTAAAACAGATCATGTAAACTTCATTTCAATGCACAGTGCACACACATGTACCAGGAAGCCAATCTCCAAAACAAATGCTCAGATTTGTTCAGAACGTTGCAAGGAAAGCAAAGTATGCAGATGAAAATAGTCAAAAGGAAAAGATGCAGCTCAAGTAAAGAAGAACTTGCTTAAAGAAGATGCAGTTTAAAGAAGATTCTTAAACTTTGGGAGCTCTTCCAACTTCCAAGGAGTCACTAATCTCGCAAGTTTGGCTCAGTTGTGGTTAATAATAACTTGACAATTCTTCCAAACCTTTCCTAAGCCAAGAAGCCTTTGGTAAACTATAAACAGAGCAAAGCAATGCCTATGATATCTCTGACAAAACCAGAGAACCCACAATGAACCCTTGACAAACTCCAGTTGTACTTTTACGCAACAAAAAAACTGGTTTCAACTAATAAACCCAATTAACTCGTAAACACGAAAGCCGCTGCCTCATAGTGAGATGAGGCATTCAAGAAAGCATGTCTAGAAAGCTTCTGTCCAATCTACCACTCGATAACATATCCATAACAATATTTATGGTGGAAGCATCTGCTGAGAAGCCACACCTCTTCATTTCTTCAATGAGTTCAACTGAAGTGCTTATGTCACTGCCTCTGAGCTGAGCTCGGATTAGTGTGTTGTACGTACAATCATTAGGCGCAATCCCATCCTCTCCCATTTTCCTAAACAACATGCCCGCTTCAGAGAGTGAGCCTTTCTTACATAATCCTCCAATCATTATAGTGTATGTTTTGACATCAGGCTTCACTCCTTTGTTGAGGGAGAGGCTACAAAACAGATCCCAAGCATCGTCGACCATGCTTGCATTGCACATCCCGTGAATGATGATATTATATATACCAATATCAAGTTCCATCTTACACTTGCGCATTTGATCAAGTATTTCCAGTGCCTTGTCTAGTTCTCCATTGTCACACAACCCATCGAGCAATATACCGTAAGTCATAACACTGGGTGGTACACTAATAGAGACCATCTCTTGGAATAGTTCTTTGGCGACATTAAGTTTTCCTGATTGACAAAAGCCTTGGACGAGAGCATTATAAGTGACTGTATCGTCTCTCAGAGGCATTTTGCGGAATAGTCTCATCCCATCATCAACCCGTTTCGCCTTACAGTATCCGTTTATAAGGATACTATAAGTCACGGTACTCGGATGACATCCGTTTCTAACCATAAGGTCCATCATCTGGTTGGCTTCACCTAAGCGCTTTTCGTTGCACAGCCCATATATCAAAGAATTATATGTAATGTTATCAGGATGTATGCCTCTTGCGATCATCTCATTGTACAATTCTTTAGCTTCTTTAAGCTTTCCCTCTTTCACGAAACTATCAATCAAAGCACTGAAAGTGATGACATTCGGGGTGATTCCCCTTGTAATCATATCCCTCAGCAACTGTGCCCCATCATCCTGTCTACCGGCATTACAAAAGCCTCCTACGAGAGAGTTGTAGGTAGTGACATCTGCTTTGATCCCTTTAGTTTCCATTTCATTGAAAAGGCTGAGTGCTTCTTCGAGGCTGCCGTCTTTGCAAAGACTATCGATAATGATACTGTATGTGACTACTTTAGGCTTGACCTTTCTAGCTTCCATCTTTCTGAGCAGATCCAAGGCCAAGGCAGTGTCGCCTGACTTACCCATTCTGTTTAGAATAGGACCATAGGTAACTTCATTGGGTCGACATCCGTTATCCATCATTTGATCTATCAAAGCCATTGCTTCAGACAAGGTGCTTTAGTCGGGGCGGCGCCAGATGGTCGCCCAAAGAAGAGAACTAAAAGGTCTGTTGAGGCAGAGCCCCGTCCTTCTACCTCCAGCACGAATGCTGCTGATGCGACCCTAGTCGACGATGTTGGGGAGGACAGCGGCACTCCTGAAATTCTGTTGGAGGAGAGGAGAAAAATCAGTTCGCGAGAAGCGGGTTCCGGTGATGAGCCCGAGAGGTCTGCTCCCGACTCTTCTGCGAGAAAAAGTTCTCGATCTGATGAAGGTTCTCTAGCAAAGAGAAGGAGGATCGAATTCCCTGATCGAGTTCTCTTATGACGAGACAACTCCCCTAATCCTTAATACCCTTAAATGCGCAGAAATGACGCGCCAAATTCGTGGTGGGACGAAGGAGATGCCGCAACTGGAAGATCTTTACTTCAAGAATGAATATATTGACGCTGCTTCTTCGAGAGCGCGGGTATTTGCGCTACCTTTCATTTTTTATTTCCTTTGATTTATTGGGTTCATCCATCTCACGTAGTCCATGTTTATCGTTCTGCAGAGTGACGGGAGCATGAACTTCCTTGTTGAGAAGTACGACAGTGCTCTGGAGCAGACGATGATCCAGTTGGGATCTTCAGAGAAGCTTGCTCAGGCGAGGTTGAAGGCCATCGAGAGAGTAAGGGCGGAGCATAAGAAGGCCAACGAGAAGGCTGCGAAGGAGAAAGAAATTCTTCGAGTGAAGTTCGAAGAGCTGGAGGGTAAGCTCAAATCCGCCAGTGCGGCGAAGAAAGAGCTTGCCCGAGAGAACACTCGTTTGGAGCAAGCGGCTGCGACCCTTGAGAAGGAGAAGACTGAGCTACTCGAAGAAAGGGACACTGCAGTAGAGAAATTGATCGGAGAGAGGCAGCGCTTGAGGGACTCCCGGGGGCTGGAGTTTACTCGTGAGAGGGAAAGGGTCGAAGCTGCTATGGTCGAGAAGGCAAATCGCTGCTTTGGTCGCGTGCGCGACCATTTTACTTGCTTGGACGCCTTTGGGAAAGCGAAGAACCTGTATGGTCAAACTTCGGGGATGAAGAAGTGCCTCGAGATGATAAAGGCAAGTGGGACGGAGATCCCACAAGAAATGATCGACGTCTTTGCTGAGCAGGAGAAACTCTATGAGGCGGAGGCTACAAAACTTAGTGTAGGTCCGCTATCTGATAGCGACCTCACTCTTTCTCCACTGGTTCTTCCTTCTTGTTTCGTCGTGGACAGGTTTAGAGCGTCGTTTGATCCTTATGGATCGAACGTAAATTTGATCAGACCGGAGACGGCTTCTCAGCTCATTACCTCGCTCGAAATTACCGAGGAGCCATCAGAGGAGCCATTGGTTGATGTCACGTCGGTCCCTGCTGAGTACGTCGAGGTCCCGGAGGGAGGTGGTCTTGATGAACGTCCAGAGAACGAGAACCTGGAGGAGGTCCCCGGAAAGGACAACCTTGAGACAGGCGACACTTCGGTTCGAGAGAAAGAGACCAAGAACATGGGCATCGAGGATCCTGTCCTCGTCTCGGATTCTTCCTCTGAAGGATGAGAAGACGAAGAGGAGGAAGACGATAGAGTCGAGGAGACGTCGCTGTCACAGCCTGTCGAGGAAGAGACGACCAACGAAGTTGGGGATAGAGATGTTCTCCCGCCTCCTGCTGTGGACTCTCTTGTCCATGTTCCTACTCGGGTGGAAGACTCGACTGCTGCCGCTACTGAAGACCCAGTCGGTCCTCCTGCTCTTGGGACGCCAGAGGAGGACGATTAAGATTCTGTGCCTTGACGCTTTGCCTATGTTGTGTTTCTTTGTACTTTTTTTGTTTGTGGTCTTGATAGACCCTGTTGTTGTATGACTAGACATACTTTCATTTTGTCGGTATGTCGCTGTTTCAAGCAGACTTTAGATTTGTGGGTTGTTGTGTTCCTTATCTGTACTTGCAACTTGTCTAAGTAAATTTCAGTTATCTTTAGAGTCTCGCGATATATTCGCTTAGAAACAATAGATTCCTGACCTTTGGCTTTTGCAAATAGATACCGACACAACCCGCTAAGGGACTTTGTTTAGCTCTTGTCGTGTTTCGATTGAGATAACGTCTAGGTGCGTTTTTCTACTTTGAAAACAAGAAACTGAATCTAAGAGTGGAAGGTTCTTTCGTCCGTTTTCTCAAAGACAATCGAGTAATTGGGTAGCTAATCCGTTACGCGTTTAGTCGAGAAAAGGTTAAAGATTCACTCCGTTTGGTCGGTCAGTGCTCTTTGGGCATAGGTGACTCGCGACCGTTGGGTCCTTAGGCTAAGTGTCTGATCAGGACATAGCTAGGAAATGGAACGTGAGTGTCCGCGTACCTCCTGCTGGAGATACGGGAGCCGTTGGGTTCGACAATCGGTATTTACTGGATCGAAGTCGAAACAAAGAACAAGATTTTGACTTTGGCTTTGTTACAGCTTGACCGGTTAAGGCTGCCTACGTACCTCGGTTGAGGATCAAGCCATTCGTAGTTCATTTTTCCCGAGTGAAAGTGGCCGTTAGAAGCGCATTTACTCGGTCGAGTAGAAATGACCGCGGAGGTGCATCTACTCGGTTTTTTTTTTTTTTTTTGATGTCCCTACGAGTAGAAACGTCGTAGATGCATTGAGTTCCATGCTCGAGGCACTTCTTCTCCGTGTGACGTTTGAAGTCGGTAGACGCCTGGTTTCACAACTTTGATGATTTTGTAAGGTCCTTCCCACCTAGCGCCGAGTTTACCAGCGTTCAGCTCCTTAGTGTCCTCGAACACTTTGCGCATGACAAGGTCACCGAGTTCAAGGGGTCGGGCTCGGACCTTTTTGTTGTAGTAACCCTCTATCTGATGTTGATAGTTTTGGATTCGTAGCAGAGCTTGGTCCCGTCGTTCTTCAATTTCGTCGACGGCATCAAGCAGCATCTCCTTGTTGAGTTCGACGTACTGGGGCATTTTCGAACGTCGGAGGCTTGAAACGTTAACTTCTGCGGGAGCAATAGCCTCGACACCGTATGCAAGAGAGAAAGGTGTCGATTTGGTCAACCCTCTTGGTGTTGTGCGGTGGCTCCATAGAACTCCGTCGAGTTCGTCGGCCCAATGACCCTTTTTCAGGTCTAAACGTTTCTTAATGCCGTCGATGATGAGCTTGTTGGAGGATTCCACTTGGCTGTTTCCCTGCGGGTAACGAGGGGTGGAAGGGCTTAATCGAATGTTCCATTTGCTGCAGAACTCCTTGAAGTTGCCTGACATGAACTGTGATCCATTATCAGTAACAATTTCATACAGTAGACCGTGGCGACATATAATGTTTTTCCAGACGAAACCACGGACTTCTTTGTCTGTGACTTGAGCATAGGCTTCAGCTTCGATCCATTTGGTGAAGTAATCAGTGAGGACGAGAATGAAACGCCTCTGGCGGGAGCAGGGAAGAGGTCCTATGATATCCATTGCCCATCGCATAAACGGGTACGGCGCGATCGTCGTTCTCGTAACATTTCAGTTGGACAATGGATGCTTGGTGCATGCCGTTGGCATTTTCCCAGCTTCTAGCGTAGGACTCGCAGTCTGCGTTCATCGTCGACCAGAAGAAGCCTAGGCTTCTCACTTTGATCGCTAATGCTCGTCCGCCCGAATGGTTTTCTCCAGCGCCTTCATGCGTTTCGGCCATAACCCTGACCGTTTCATCACCATGGATACATTTGAGGAGTACTTTACTCGCAGTCCATCGATGGAGTTCGTCGTCTAGGATGACATAATGGGCACTGCATGTTTTTAGTCGGCGGGCTGCCCATTTCTCGGTTGGAAGTTCCCCCTTTGAGAGATAGTCGATGAACTCAGTTCTCCAGTCAGGGCCGAATCCATCAGTATCGAGCGTGTCGGTTTCGGTGACTGGGGCTATGATGATGGTTTGAACCGTCGAGATATCGATGCTCGGCTTCTCAATGCGGTGTATTGGAATGGTTCATTTAACTTGGTCCCGAAGCTTGCTTCCAAGGGCTGCGAGGGCGTCGGCACAGACGTTTTCTCCTCTGGGAACTTTGACGAGTTCGAAGAATTCGAACTCTGCGGCTAAGCCTTGTACTATCTTGAGGTAGGCGTCCATCCGATCATTGCGGGCGTCGTAGTCGCCGCTAAACTGACTGGCGACTAACTGCGAGTCGCAGTAGGCGCTTAGGCGTTTGGCCTTGACAGCTTTTGCTAAGCGGAGTCCAGCGATCAAAGATTCGTATTCTGCTTCATTGTTCAAAGCTGGAAAGCCGAAGCTAAAAGACTGTCTGATCAGTTCTCCGGTCGGGACGGTAGTTGAACTCCGGCACCTGCGCCCTTGTTAGTCTAAGATCCGTCGACATGCAATGTCCAGTTTGGGTTTGGGAGTGTGAGATCTTGCTCCAATTCCGGGGCCAATTCGACTAAGAAGTCTGCAAGAACCTGAGATTTCGCCGCGGTTCTGTTCTTGTAAGTGATATCAAGCTCACCGAGTTCGATAGCCCACTTCGTTAGTCTTCCGGACCTGTTTGTATTTTGGAGTATCGTTCGGAGGGGCTGGTCGGTTAATACTTCCACCGAATGTGACTGAAAGTATGGGCGAAGCTTTCTCGCCGCTTCGACGACTGCCAGCACCATCTTCTCCAGAGTTGGGCATCGCGTTTCTGGTCCGGTCATGTGCCTGCTTATGTAGAAGATTGGCTTTTGCTCACCACGGTCCTCTTTTATCAGAACGCTTTTGACTGCTGCTTGCGACACTGCGACGTAAAGAGATAGAACGTCGCCGACATCTGGCTTGGTGTGAACGGGTGGTTTTGTCAAATAATGCTTGAGTTGAGTAAATGCCTCCTCGCATTTCTCATCCCAGATAAACCTCTTGTTACCTCGCAGGAGATCGTAGAATGGCAAGCATTTGTCGGTGGATCTGGAGATGAATCGATTGAGTGCAGCTATCCTACCCGTAAGCCGTTGTACTTCTCTACTGGTTTTTGGGCTTGGGAGGTTCAGGACCGCGGAGATCTGCTTCGGGTTGGCTTCGATCCCCCACTGCGTGACTATGTACCCAAGGAACTCGCCTGAGGAAACCCCGAACGTGCACTTTGCTGGGTTCAGTTTCATGCCGTATTTGTTGAGAGTTTCGAAGCGATCTTGCAAATGACGAAGGTGATCAGTGGCGTGTAGCGACTTGACAAGCATGTCATCGATGTATACTTCCATGGTGACGCCCAACTTATCTGCGAACATATTGTTCACAAGCCGTTGGTAGGTTGCTCCTGCGTTCTTCAAGCCGAATGGCATGACCTTATAGCAGTAGGTTCCTCTATCTGTGATAAAGGCCGTCTTTTCACGATCGTCGGGGTGCATCATGATTTGGTTGTATCCAGAGAAAGCGTCCATGAAGGTGAGCATCTCGTTTCCAGCCGTGGACTCGACTAAACGGTCGATGTTGGGAAGAGGATAGCTGTCCTTTGGGCAGGCTTTATTTAAGTCAGTGAAGTCGACGCAGATGCGCCACTTCCCGTTCTTCTTCTTAACGACTACTGGATTTGCTAACCACTCAGGGTAGCGCACCTTAGCAATTGAGCCAGCGCCGAGTAACCGGTCGACCTCTTCGTTTTCTGCCTTTGACCTGTCGGGACCGAGCTTGCGTCGCTTCTGCCGGATAGGCTTGAATGTCGGGTCGACGTTTAGTTCGTGAGTTGTTATAGCCGGATCAATTCCTTTCATGTCTGACATGGACCACGCGAATGTGGACACGTTCGTCTTGAGAAAGTTGAGAACTGTCTGCTGCATATCTTCAGACAGATACGCACCAATCCTTGCGGTCCGGCTTGGATCGGTATCGTCAATAGGTAACTCGAGAACTTCGCCTTCCTGGGAGCAGACTTTAGAGGTTAGAGGAGAAACGAAGTTAACCGATAGAGACGATCGTTGGAGTTTGACTGTGGTGACTAGGAGTTCCCTATCGGCTTTTTGATCCCCTCGCAATGTTTTGATTTTTCCGTCTGTACCGGGAAACTTGACACACTGGTGATAAGTAGATGGAATAGTCTGCATTGAGTGTATCAAGGGGGTTCCAAGTATAGCGTGGTAAGGGGCATTCGTGCTTACAATGGTAAACTTGACAGTTCGAGTGACTCCACATGCGCATACCGGAAGGCGGATTGTTCCCAGTATTGTTTCGGAGGATCCGTTGAAGCCGGTTAATGTTCTGGAGGACGGTTTTATGTCGTCGAGATCGACTCCCATCTTCTGCAGAGTTCCTCGGAAGATGAGGTCGACGGAGCTTCCTGTATCAACGAGGACCTTGGTGACGTCGTACTCCCCAATTCCAAGGACGACAAGAAGAGGGTCGTTGTGGGGTACGTAAATCCCCTCAGCGTCATCCGGCGAAAAAGTTATCAGCGGGTGACTTGGCGGCCTAGTCGGCCACCTCTGTGAAGTCGCGACCTGTTGACGGTAATCCTTGACAGAGCGAACAGAGTTGCCGCAAGGAGGAGAAGCGCCCATGATGACATTTAGCTGCTGTCGCGTTTTTACTTGCTTAGAGTCTAAGAAGGCGCGTAAATCGGTTGATACGCTGCTGTCCTTTTTTGACGACGGAGTGTCGTTGCTTGACGTCTTAGTTTGCTCCAAACGCCTTCGGAGGTCAGTGGATTTTGAACGATTGAGACGGATGCAAAGATCGCATGCTCCTGCGTTGAGTTTATCTCGAAGGTCACCGTTTGGGCGCTCTTTGGGATCGGGGTCACCTGTTGAGATACGCCGGGACTTCCGTGCATCCAACGTTGTTCGGAGATCATTGTGCGTGGAGCTGTTGCTATCTTCGGACTCGAACTTTCGTTTCAGAACATCTCTCAAATCTTCGAGTACAGGTGTGTCGTCGTTCTCGTCGTTCGACGACAAGGTTTGCTGAGAGAGTATAACCTCAATGCGCCTGCGGTTAGCTGGTTTCTCTTCGTCGGCTGAGGAGTCTCCCTCGCCGTTACCCTTCGGATCATCCTCCTCGTCGTCTCGTTGTTGAGTTTCGCTATGTCGACCTTTGCCTGTAGCTTTGCGTTGGGCTCTCCTTTCTTTATTCTTGCTCCAGCTCTTGCCGTTCTTCGGCTAAGCTTTTAGGGGTTCGAACTTGAAGTCGCCACTTGCTAGATATGAGAGGTAGTGCGCATAGAGTGACTTGCACTCTGTCGTATCGTGCCCTTTGACGTCGTGATATTTGCAGTGTTTGGTGAGATCGACGGTTCTGGAAGGTCCTGCCGCTGAACCTGCTGCTGTTGTAATCTGGGTCGAGCAAACGGCGTCGACTGGTTTGTCGGACGAATCGAGCTTCCTTACCCACTTGTTCCAACCTTCTCTGCGGACTACGAGAGTTGAAACCGGCACGTTGTTCTCATTGACGACATACATGTATCCGTCTTTGCGGCCGTTTTTGTCGATTGGGGCATGCTGGCGCGGTTCTTGTCGCGTGTTGGCGTTTTTAGCCGCTGGAGCTTTGGGTGTGTTCATCTTGC